>NW_011319086.1:0-501 GCF_000146605.3 Meleagris gallopavo | reverse complement strand
TGGGGTGCAGTGACACAGCAGAGGGACGGGATGCCATCCACAGAGACCTCAACAGGCTGAGCAGTGGGCACAAATCCAAGTGCAGGGTCAGTAGCTGGGATGAGGAACAGCCACCACCAAACATGCTAGGGGATGAAAGGACTGAGCGTAGTCCTGCTCCATAAGGCCTGGGAGTACTGGTGGGTGGGAGCTGGACACAAGCCAGCAGTGGGCCCTTCCAGCCCAGAAAGCCAACCGTATCCTGGGCTGCATCCAAAGATGCGCAGTCAGCGGGCGAAGGGAGGAGATCCCCATCCCTCTGCTCTGCGCTGGTCAGGCCTCACCTGCAGTGCTGCGTCCAGATGTGGAGTCCTCAGTGCAGGGAGACATGGAGCTGTGCGAGTGCATCCAGAGTACAGCCACAAACACGAACCCAAGGATGGAACCCCTCTCCTGTAAGCAAGGAGAGCTGGGCTGTTCAGCCTCCTGGAGAAGTGAAGGCTCCAAGGGAACCTGGTAACA
>NW_011319085.1:0-504 GCF_000146605.3 Meleagris gallopavo | reverse complement strand
ATAACTGATGCCAGGTTGTTAAAATATGAGGGGCTATTAGTACACTCCCCCAGATTGGAGATTGAAACTACGGGCTTACAGAACCCTGCTCAATTTCTTTATGGAGAACCAAATGGAAATCTAACCCATGATTGTATACAATGTATAGAACATCAATCCCAAATTCGGGAAGACCTGGAGGAAGAAGAGTTACAGGAAGGAGGAAAATTATATGCAGACGGGTCCTCTAGGGTGGTAGATGGGAAGCGTAGGTCAGGATATGCAATAGTTGATGGGAAAACATTATCAGTAGCCGAATCAGGGGCGTTAGATAAATCCTGGTCTGCTCAGGCTTGTGAATTATACGCCTGTCATGGTTTTATATTTTTGTTTTGGTTTGGTTCTCAGTATTCCGCATCAAAACATCATGTAGTGTACTGGGAGTTAAAGTGTTAATGCTCCAATTCCAGGCACCTATCCCTATACATTACAGAAGCCATGGGATCTGGCCCTTCCGGGTGGGGC
>NW_011319084.1:0-506 GCF_000146605.3 Meleagris gallopavo | reverse complement strand
AAGTCTGAGAAAGACTTTTCACGTCACCCAAATGAGCCTATTGCCACTTGGTTACTTCGATGTTGGGACAATGGGGCCAACAGTGTGTGGCTGGATAGTAGAGAAGCTCGCCAACTGGGTGGCATTGCTAGGGACTCAGCCATTGACAGAGGTATTAGTACATGCCAGAACCAGGCCTTTACCCTCTGGAAGCGGATGTTGTTAGCTGTAAAAGAAAGATACCCCTTCAAAGATGATCTGATGCCTGAGAAAAAGAAATGGGCTGATATGGAAGAAGGCATCTGTTATTTAAGAGAATATGCTGTGGTGGAAATGCTACATAGCCCCGATTTCATTCCTGACGAGCCAGACCAAGAGCATGATCCCGAGAGAGTCAGGTGTACAACAAACATGTGGCGTACATTCAACAAAGACCGCACCAGAAAGGTACGCCAGCACATTTGCAGCAATGTATGGCAGAGGGGAAAGAAGACCCCTTATAAGTGAATTGGTTAATAAACTTCAAG
>NW_011319082.1:0-515 GCF_000146605.3 Meleagris gallopavo | reverse complement strand
TTTCAAGATGAGTGACGATGGGTGAAAGTTGACATCCTTCTATGGGCCAGCGCTCGATGATGTTACCGGAGGCATACGGTCATGAGGTGCAGATCCGTCCAATGTTCCATCAGTCCCATGCAGACCATCGCCGGGTGTTACACATGATCTGACAGTAACACTGGAACGTTTTGATGACATTTCATTCCTTCCGGGGATCCTGAAGGCTCAAAGACTCACGGGGAGAAATACAGATGTTTCAGAGGTAGCAAGAGGGGAAGGTCTGCCCTCCAGGGCAAAATACAGGCCGTGTTTCTATCCTGGGTCAACAGTTCCGCTTGTACAGGGGCACGTCCTGGCCGCCTGTACCACATTTTCCGGCCGGATGGTTGCGGCTGCATCATAATATCAGGCAGCAAAGGAGGTGTCCTGATCTGCCATAGGGACATGATGGGAGTCCCTTTAGCAATGAAAATCGGAGTGTTGACCACGCGCCAGTAGGCCACGTACCTATTACTGGAGGGACTCCTGAGCCT
>NW_011319081.1:0-513 GCF_000146605.3 Meleagris gallopavo | reverse complement strand
GCAGACCATCGCCGGGTGTTACACATGATCTGACAGTAACACTGGAACGTTTTGATGACATTTCATTCCTTCCGGTGATCCTGAAGGCTCAAAGACTCACGGGGAGAAATACAGATGTTTCAGAGGTAGCAAGAGGGGAAGGTCTGCCCTCCAGGGCAAAATACAGGCCGTGTTTCTATCCTGGGTCAACAGTTCCGCTTGTACAGGGGCACGTCCTGGCCGCCTGTACCACATTCTCCGGCCGGATGGTTGCGGCTGCATCATAATATCAGGCAGCAAAGGAGGTGTCCTGATCTGCCATAGGGACATGATGGGAGTCCCTTTAGCAATGAAAATCGGAGTGTTGACCACCGCGCCAGTAGGCCACGTACCTATTACTGGAGGGACTCCTGAGCCTCCACCTCCAACAATCTCCCCCAAGGTGCAAGTAGGCCACACCACTTGGGTCCTACCTGCACCTTCCGTGGCCATTTTATTCTGTGGTGCCAGGCTCTAACTTCTCAGGGGCAGGGA
>NW_011319080.1:0-426 GCF_000146605.3 Meleagris gallopavo | reverse complement strand
GGGCAGCCTGGTCCAGTGCCTCACCATGTCTGGGTGAAAAACTTCCTCCTCATATCCAACCTAAACCTCCCCTGTCTCAGTTTAAAGCCATTCCCCCTTGTCCTGTCACCATCCACCCTCACAAACAGCCGTTCCCCCTCCTGTTTATATGCTCCCTTCAAGTACTGGAAGGCCACACTGAGGTCTCCCTGGAGCCTTCTCTTCTCCAAGCCAAACAAGCCCAGTTCCCTCAACCTTTCCTCACAGGAGAGGTGCTCCAGCCCTCCGATCTTCTTAGAGGTGGTGTTGAACATCAGAATGTGCATTGCACGTGGGTGTGTGCAGGGTGTTTTCACATGAGTTAGCTTTGCACTGCGCTCTGCACAACAGCTTGCAGGATGGCACCGATAGAACCAGGACACAGCGTCATACCAGGCGCTCCAAAGG
>NW_011319079.1:0-575 GCF_000146605.3 Meleagris gallopavo | reverse complement strand
CGTGAAGGTCACGACATGAGTCAAAATGCCACGTAAGGATGCACTGAACGAGGTGACCTGGGAGTTGATGCCTGTCTACATTTCACCTATTTAAAGCGTCCTTACCAAGATGAAATCCAGCATTGATAACTAAGCCCGGGTTTTTATATGGAACTCTACCTGCACTAAGATCACCTGTTAGTGTTATAGATGTACATAAAATATCCTAAGGACACTTCTGAAATTATACTAACAGTTCATTTGGAACTGTGTTCCGAGGAGAGAAATACATCCTGATCTTAGGAACTCAGGGTTAATTGCATATTCTAGTAAGTGCCTCATGTGTCATACATTTAAAAGAGAAGTGCAGTGACCTCTGTCCTCAAAGTTCCCCCTCCACTGTGAGACGTGGAGCCCCACAGCTGCTCCTCTGCCCTTTATTATTTGCAGGGGGCTGTGGGAGGGGCATCCCCCAATCCCTCCTTATCAAAAAATAAACCTTAATTACAAAAGTATGGGGTGACACCCCTGCCCCGTGGGAACAATGTGGTCTGTGGGGTGGACCCTGCGTGACGGTGACACTTGAGTGACGGTGA
>NW_011319078.1:0-463 GCF_000146605.3 Meleagris gallopavo | reverse complement strand
TCAAAGAATAGGGCAGTTCTTCTCCCCGATGCATACCCTGGGGATGGTTTAAGGTCAGAACGCTGAGGGGAGGCAGCCATTTCTCTGCCTCTCTTTATCCCTTCCCTACAAGTCGCCCAGCTGCAGTGTCTTGCTCCTAAGCTGTGCCAGCACCTGCCAAAAACCCCTCCTGTTCTCACCAGGGATCTGAAGGAGCAGCGAGCTGGAAGGAAGAAGTCTCTTCTCTGGCCTCCCACTGAGCTGCACCTTTCGCATGCTGCAAAATCGTGGGCTTTGGTGTGCTCTGTGTGACCGGAAGAGAGCACCGCATTGGAAAATGAGGAACTCGGGGTCCCAGGGCTCCAAGGAATGTGGCCACCCCATCTGCCAGAGCCAAGGGGCCTTGGGAGAGTCGCCATCGTCCCTCTGCTTTCTTCAAGGAGATGGCACTGTCTGGTCCCTATTATCAGAGCCAGAGGAGGTT
>NW_011319077.1:0-664 GCF_000146605.3 Meleagris gallopavo | reverse complement strand
CTTAAGATATTATACTGGACTTCAAATCCAAGACATGACACCAGTGACATCTGCTAAATCTTTTCTCCCTTTTGTTGTGGACATCTGTCAGTTAAATATATAAGTGACTCTAGGGGCTTAGAAAGACTTCATGAAAATGATTTGCATGTACAATATCTTTCTCACGCCTCACTCTTTTTGAGAAGGTTTATGGGCATTTTGGCTGGTGCAAGATAAACGACCCACTTCTGTTCTCTCTGTGGAATTGTAGGTGCTCAGACAGGTAACCTCTGTTGCTACTGCCTTTTTTAATTTTTAAATTTTTCACTGTTCTAGGAGCTGTTTTAAAATGAACACTGCAGGTTTCATAAATCTTTGTAAAATGCTATAAACTGCAGTATTTATAAACCAGATTTTCTTTGTTTGTTTTGAGAGTGACTTTTGGAGTATTGTGGTGGATCTTGCTGGCCTCTCATATTTTTGTTTTTAGTTCAAAAGATTTTATTTATTCATTCAAATTGATGGCAGAAACTTGATGCATGAATTTTGGATGGGTTTTGTTGTTGCTCTATTCTGTGTGACTTATTCTCCCTCTTTTTTTTCTTTCCTTTTAACAAATATTTTCTAACAGTGTGCACTTTCTTACTGTTCTCTGCAAAACTTTTCAGGAACCAAAAAAGTCAAA
>NW_011319076.1:0-480 GCF_000146605.3 Meleagris gallopavo | reverse complement strand
CTTTGCCCTCGCTTCCCCAGCTGCTTTCGGTCCAGTGGGGTGGAACTCTCCCTGAGCCCTTCCAGGCTCCCCCTCACCTCTTCTTCTAGGTAAGGACATCCCTGTTACACCTCGCTCAACTTTGCCTTCCTCAGCCTGTGGTTTTCCCAAACCCTTTTCGCTTCCCAGACTTTCATCGTTGCTGAAATACCATGTCAGTCATTTCAGTTTCACCCCTCCCCTCCCCAGGATTCCGGAGCTCACACTGGATATCGGTTTCCCGAGCTCTGCAGATGACGGCTGTTCTCGCTTTCAACGTCCCGTCCCATCCCCACTCACAGCACTGCACCCTTTGCAGTTACAGCGGGAGGCTCCGGCCCCCAGCTTTTCTCTCGCTCCGAGTTGTTCTTACAAGGGGGGTGGGACGGGGATGTGTTCTCCTGCCGACCCAAACTCTAATAGCCCAAACTCACTGTTTTCCTTCACCTTTCTGCCCTTTTT
>NW_011319075.1:0-493 GCF_000146605.3 Meleagris gallopavo | reverse complement strand
GTTTACCACTCCGGACCAGTAGAAGTGCAGCAGCTCGTGGAATGCCGCTGGACAAATCGGGCCGTGCGCTCCTTGTCAATCTCTAATTATGACTGGTTTTAATTGACTACGACCAAAGTTGGAGCGCCGAGTTGGGCGGCACTCGGAACGCTGCCCTGTGACGCCGCGCACTGCAGCCGCTGCCTCCTCTTCCTCTCAGTCCTTCAGCTGCAGCTTCTGCATCATCTCCACAAGGCTGTTCATTGCGGAGCGCTGGAAGGAAACAAGGCAAGTTTGATTTCCTCAAACACACAGCTGGGTGTTTTTCTATGACATCGCTTGCCTTGGGATTCTGCAATATCTTTCACGTCTGACAGACGGAGGCACTGAGAACAAGAGCCGTGTCTGTGCTCACCATGGACTCACCTCAGCAGCAGCAGCAGCTCTCACAGAAGCCTTCTTCAGTTGCACTCTTCTCTCTTTCGTTGTCTTCTTGCTATAAAGCAGGAATAAA
>NW_011319074.1:0-533 GCF_000146605.3 Meleagris gallopavo | reverse complement strand
TGATCATGGACTGGCCTGAAGGCAAAAAGTTTGGAACACCGCCAGCAGAAGAGATATCACGTGCTAAAGAGGCCCCACCATATAATGAACTACCCGAAAATGAGAAGACATATGCCCTATTCACAGATGGATCGTGTTGTATTGTGGGGAAACACCGTAGATGGAAAGCCGCTGTGTGGAGCCCCACACGACAAGTTGCAGAGGCCACTGAAGGAAAAGGAGAATCGAGCCAATTTGCAGAGGTAAAGGCTGTCCAACTGGCCTTGGATGTTGCTGAACGGGAGAGGTGGCCAATGCTTTATGTTTACACTGACTCGTGGATGGTGGCAAATGCTCTATGGGGGGTGGTTACAGCAGTGGGAGCAAAACAACTGGCAAAGAAAGGGTAAACCTATTTGGGCTGCTGACCTGTGGAAAGATATTGCTGCCCGAATAAAGAATATGGTTATAAAAGGGTGCGTCACGTAGATGCCCATGTGCCCAAGAATAGGGCTACTGAAGAGCAGCAAAATACCATCAGGTAGACAGAGCTG
>NW_011319073.1:0-661 GCF_000146605.3 Meleagris gallopavo | reverse complement strand
CGCCAGCAGAAGAGATATCACGTGCTAAAGAGGCCCCACCATATAATGAACTACCCGAAAATGAGAAGACATATGCCCTATTCACAGATGGATCGTGTTGTATTGTGGGGAAACACCGCAGATGGAAAGCCGCTGTGTGGAGCCCCACACGACAAGTTGCAGAGGCCACTGAAGGAAAAGGAGAATCGAGCCAATTTGCAGAGGTAAAGGCTGTCCAACTGGCCTTGGATGTTGCTGAACGGGAGAGGTGGCCAATGCTTTATGTTTACACTGACTCGTGGATGGTGGCAAATGCTCTATGGGGGTGGTTACAGCAGTGGGAGCAAAACAACTGGCAAAGAAAGGGTAAACCTATTTGGGCTGCTGACCTGTGGAAAGATATTGCTGCCCGAATAAAGAATATGGTTATAAAGGTGCGTCACGTAGATGCCCATGTGCCCAAGAATAGGGCTACTGAAGAGCAGCAAAATACCATCAGGTAGACAGAGCTGCCAGAATTGAGGTGGCCCAAATAGATCTGGACTGGCAGAACAAGGGTGAATTATTTCTAGCCCGATGGGCCCATGAGACCTCAGGCCATCAAAGGGAGAGATGCGACATATAAGTGGGCTAGAGACCGAGGGGTGATTTAACTATGGATGCTATTGCGCAAATCATTCAT
>NW_011319072.1:0-551 GCF_000146605.3 Meleagris gallopavo | reverse complement strand
TCCAACACAGTCAATTCTTGAGAGCCTCCAGTCACCCCGGAAATATGGATTGATTCTGTCCCTTCATGACTCGAGGGCATCAGAGTGCACTGTGCACCAGTATCCACCAGTGCCTTATATTTCAGTGGTTCTGACGTGCCAGGCCATCGAATCCACACAGTCCAATATACTCGATTATCCCTTTCCCCCCCTGGCTGAAGGCAGGGCCTCTCTATTCATTACCTGTGATAAGTGGAGCAACTGCACTGGTGATTGATCTGCTTTGTAATTCTTTCACCCGTGCTCGTAGTACAGGAGTAGCTTGGTCGTGCCATTTTCTCATGTCTTCTCCATGGTCACGTAGGTAACGCCACAAGGCAATTCGCGATGTATTGTTCCTCACTGGAGCCGGAAAGCGTTTGCCTTTAATAGCTGAGATTTTTGATGGTGCCCATGAGTAGGGAGGTTCATCGTCGTTAGTTAGGATTCGCATTAGTTTGATCAGCTCCTTCAGTAGACTCTTTTGATTATCCTGATCTTCACTGGGCACTTCTGATACTGGCACAGGTTTG
>NW_011319071.1:0-442 GCF_000146605.3 Meleagris gallopavo | reverse complement strand
GGGGGAGGAGTGGTGCACACGGGTGGACAGAAGGACGTGGTGCCACGGGGCTTCACGTGCACGTGGAGAGCGCAGAGATGGGGTGGCACGTGCGCGCGTGTGCACAGGGCTGCACAAAGGGGATGGGGTGGCACGTGTGCGCGTGTAACGGGGCGCTTTCTGCAAGATGTCTGCCCGTGCGTGTACAAAGGGCGAGGCTCTGCCTCGCAGCATCCACCTGCCGCCTCTGCGCACCTCGCAGCGCCGACCTGCCGCCTCGGCCGTCCTCTCGGCACCCACCTGCCGCCTGGTGTGAGAGGCACGCTGTGTTTGGGCAGTGGACATTGCCACTGCTTCCGGACGCGGCCGAGGAGAAGTTGCGTTTCTCAGAGAGAGCTGCGGAACAGAGCGAAGTTGAGACTCGGGCATTCCGACCAGAACAGAAGTGGCACAATCGCACGAT
>NW_011319070.1:0-975 GCF_000146605.3 Meleagris gallopavo | reverse complement strand
GAGAAAGCTCTGGAGATAGCTCATGACAGCCTTCCAAGACTCGAAGGGAGCGCATAAGCAGGAGGGAGCAACGGCTGCTTAGGAGGGTGGATAGCGATAGGACAAGGGGAAATGGTTTTCAAGTGAGACAGGGGAGGTTTAGGTTGGTTATTAGGAGGCAGCTTTTCACGCACAGGGTGGTGACGCACTGGAATGTGTGCTTGAGAGTCACTTGCAGGATGATCTGCTCCATGATCCGTGACCAGCACAGAGGTGAGACTGACATGCTGGTAGTTCCCTGCGTCACACTTTCTATCCTTCCTAAGAGGTGTACTGTCACCTTTTTTCTCCTCACCAGGGACTTGACCTGACTGCCTCGACTTGTGAAATACCATGGAGAGTGGCTCGGTGACTGCAGCGGTGAATTCCCTCGGAACTCTGGGACTCATCTCGTCAGGACCCAAAGACTCCTGGATGTTTGGGTCCTCAGGTGGTCCAGAACCTGATCTCCCATGGCAGTGTGGGATGGGAAGGGGTGTGTGGGACTGAGGAAGCAATGGCAGTCCCCACCTCACCAAAGCAAAGATGAGGGCTGTGCATAATGAGCAGTTCTCAGACAAGATGGAAGCAAAAATGGTGTGGGGTAGCTGAGCCTTCTCTGGTGGTAAGCAACATGGTGCACAGAGTGCAGCCATGTGCTCCGAGCAAGGAGCACAGGTTTGTGCAAGAGGCCCGGATGCAGGGCAGTGCCTTCATGACTGTATTGTGTCCAACAGGTGGCAGCAGAGCTGCGGTGCTCCCAAGTGCCGTAACAACTGCACGGAGAGATGTGTTGGGTCTCTGTGGAAACAGCAGGAAGTGGAATGTGCATTTCCCGGCATGCCCCGGAACCTCACTTTGCTGACTGGTCACTGTCCGCCCAGCAGGTAAGGGCGATGCACACCCGCCAGCGTTTACCCATTCCAGAGCCCGGCACAATAGGGTTCCCCCAGAGCT
>NW_011319069.1:0-467 GCF_000146605.3 Meleagris gallopavo | reverse complement strand
ACAAGATGGAAGCCAAATGGTGTGGGTAGCTGAGCCTTCTCTGGTGGTAAGGCAACATGGTGCACAGAGTGCAGCCATGTGCTCCGAGCAAGGAGCACAGGTTTGTGCAAGAGGCCCGGATGCAGGGCAGTGCCTTCATGACTGTATTGTGTCCAACAGGTGGCAGCAGAGCTGCGGTGCTCCCAAGTGCCGTAACAACTGCACGGAGAGATGTGTTGGTCTCGGTGGAAACAGCAAGGAAGTGGAATGTGCATTTCCCGGCATGCCCCGGAACCTCACTTTGCTGACTGGTCATTGTCTGCCCAGCAGGTAAGGGCGATGCACACCCGCCAGCGTTTACCCATTCCAGAGCCCGGCACAATAGGGTTCCCCCAGAGCTCTGAATTGCGCTTCATGGTGCCCAGAAGGCTGCCTATCCTCTTTGTTCTGTGTCTTGCTTGTCTCTGGTCTTGCACTGTTTTCACTAT
>NW_011319068.1:0-390 GCF_000146605.3 Meleagris gallopavo | reverse complement strand
CTGGTGGCTGCCATTGGATATCAATCTCCACTTGTTCTAGAACACAGCTGGCGTGGCTAATGACTGGTGTGAATGACTTTGATCACTGCAGGAATAAGAAACTTGAGGTTAATCTGTTTTGGTCATCTGTAGCAGCAGACACGTGCACACCACATTGCCCTGGGCAGAAGAAAATAACATCGAATGGCGATTCCACCTGCCGTATAATCCGACAGGGGCAGGCCTCATTGAACGTTATAATGGTATTCTTAAGGCTGCCTTGAAGACAGACTCCCAGTCCCTGCAGGGGTGGACAAAAATGACTGTATGAAACCTTGAGGGACCTGAATGAAAGACCCTGGGATGGCAGACCCAGTGCCCTGAGAATGTTGCAGGCAACATGGGCCACCC
>NW_011319067.1:0-404 GCF_000146605.3 Meleagris gallopavo | reverse complement strand
CAGGTGTGCTTTGTGGATCAGGCTTTTGCTTTTAGAGTCCTCGGTGGCTGCTTGCTTTGTACTGCTGGCTTTGTTTGATAGCAGCAGGAGAAGTCCTGTGTGCTAAGAAGAACCTGGTAGTGGAGGGAAAGGAAATCCTCAGGGTTTGGGTGCTTCCGTGTGTTACGAGTGATTGTGATACCACTGCTCGGTCAGTTTGAGTGCATGGAACGAGTCTGAAATCTTTTATTAATGGAGTAATGTGAAAGGAGTCCTATGGATTTGAGAGCTGACTGAAAGTCTGTGGGCATCTTCCAGGAGCTGGGGTAAAGGTGAGGCAAGGAGAGCTGGGGGAGGAGGATGAGGCGTAGGAAGAGGAACGTCTTCCATTGATATCAACTCCTGCTGTTACCTTTTTGACTCGG
>NW_011319066.1:0-705 GCF_000146605.3 Meleagris gallopavo | reverse complement strand
TCATCAGGAGATACGTCACATATTCTCTTTCTTAACAGCTGACAGTCAGAAATCACCACGTTATATCCAGAAGTCTGTATTTCCAGCTGCAGTGGAAATAGTGATGCCTCTGTCTGCCACTGGGATACACAGACTGGGAATCAAAGGCTGAGAGTGAAAAGGTTATTAAGTTTTGAAGTCGTCGGACCACGTGCCCGACTTTCAGCAGAACAAAGGTGTCCCACTGGTTTTGTTCCCATTATGATACAGCCTCCTGTCGTAGTTTCAAATAAAGTGGCCTTATTTTATCCAGACAAAAAGAGAGGAGCAATGAAACGCTGATAAATAACTTCCAACTGCAAATGACTTGATGATTCTTCAAGAAAACACGATATGCCAATTGTAAGTGTTACATCTGACCGAATATCCACCTGCTCACAGCTGGTCTGGACATTTGCCACAAGTAGGAGGCTGCTGTGGGTCATTTGTGAAAAGATCACTTGAATATTTGCTTTGAGAATTGCCCAGGGAGCAGCCAGGAGGAAGAGTTTCCTTTGGGCTGCCTCTGACCACACGTTTGTACAGTCAGCAAACGCACAGTTGGAAGAGCAGTGCGGTCAGGATGGCACTTTACAGGTGCCATAAAGATCATCGTGGTGGGAAAGAGGCAGTGGAAGGAAAAATGCTGATCGTACCCGAGGATCTAGGCTCGCAGTGGAAAGCTCT
>NW_011319065.1:0-531 GCF_000146605.3 Meleagris gallopavo | reverse complement strand
CGGTGAGCAGTACATTCACGGAGATTAATAACGTGATCAGGTGAGCATTGAAAATCCGCATAAGAATTCAAAGGAGAGGCTGGAAACCTGCTTAAAAATCCCCAACCCTGTAAAATTAGCAGCTCCCTCTGGAATGGTATGCCACATAATATGCAGATGCCACATAGTTATTTCCATCCATGTTTTCAATTGGCTATATATACCTATTGCTCCATAGAGCAAAGTGGTGAACTTAATTAAGGCCCAGTATGTTTTTAGCATTAAGAAAGAAGAGACAGTGGCATGCAGCCCCTTAAAAGGCAGTTTCAGTAGAGAAAGCATTTTTTCTTCTTTTTTCTTTTACAGAAACAAGATAGCAAGGCTCAAAGTTTACAAATATCCTAGAGTATTGGCCGTCCGCCTGGACTTTTCAAGGTCACGCTTTCAGACAGTACTGGTGAAACAGATAAACTTTCCCAATGAAGCTGTCTGAGAGCGGAGAGAGAGATTTGTTCAAAAGCTAAAAAGCAACTGTTGCCCGCATTCTCCACC
>NW_011319064.1:0-508 GCF_000146605.3 Meleagris gallopavo | reverse complement strand
AAAAGAATTGGCCCTAGCACAGTTCATGGCGTGACGGGGGATGTTAGTCCCCCTAGGGCCTCCAGGCGGCACCGGAGGCTCTATGTAGAATTACCGATTTATTGGTCCCCCCAAAATATTCAGCGAGTTATGGCATTAGTGGACACTGGAGCAGAAACATCAATCATTTATGGAGATCCCAACAAATTTCATGGAAACAGAGTGATGATTGGTGGTTTTGGGGGACAAACTATTCCTGTCACCCAAACGTGGTTAAAACTGGGGGTTGGGCGTCTCCCACCCCGGGAGTATAAGGTATCTATTGCCCCAGTCCAGAAATACATCTTGGGCATAGATATTCTATGCGCTCTGGCTCTCCACACAACCGTGGGAGAGTTCAGACTCCGACAGAGATGTATTAGGATCCGGGCGGTGCAGGTAATATTAAGAGGCCATGCGAAACATGGGCCAATTTGCCTGCCGAAAACCGCGCCGGGTTACTAATGTGAGACAGTCCAGACTCCCGGGT
>NW_011319063.1:0-643 GCF_000146605.3 Meleagris gallopavo | reverse complement strand
AAAGGCTGTCCAACTGGCCTTGGATGTTGCTGAACGGGAGAGGTGGCCAATGTCTTTATCTTTACACTGACTCGTGGATGGTGGCAAATGCTCTATGGGGGTGGTTACAGCAGTGGGAGCAAAACAACTGGCAAAGAAAGGGTAAACCTATTTGGGCTGCTGACCTGTGGAAAGATATTGCTGCCCGAATAAAGAATATGGTTATAAAGGTGCGTCACGTAGATGCCCATGTGCCCAAGAATAGGGCTACTGAAGAGCAGCAAAATAAGCATCAGGTAGACAGAGCTGCCAGAATTGAGGTGGCCCAAATAGATCTGGACTGGCAGAACAAGGGTGAATTATTTCTAGCCCGATGGGCCCATGAGACCTCAGGCCATCAAGGGAGAGATGCGACATATAAGTGGGCTAGAGACCGAGGGGTGGATTTAACTATGGATGCTATTGCGCAAATCATTCACGACTGTGACACGTGTGCCACAATTAAACAAGCCAAGAGAATGAAACCTCTCTGGGAGGAAGGGCGATGGCAAAAGTACAAATATGGGGAGGCATGGCAGGTTGATTATATCACCTTGCCACAATCTCGTAATGGTAAGCGTTATGTGCTCACCATGGTGGAGGCAACAACTGGGTGGCTTGAAAC
>NW_011319062.1:0-478 GCF_000146605.3 Meleagris gallopavo | reverse complement strand
GCCCCTCTGGGGATTTTCTGCCTTTTCCAGAAGTGACGGCCAACACAGGCATCCTGGACGACACCGCAGACATGGATGAGCTGCTCGCGTGGATCAACAGCAGTGAGTTTGGGAGCAGCACAGCTGCCGGGGGGCTGTCTGCACCGAGTGGCTCTGGGAAAGCTGGCGTTGCCCCACTGGGGATTGCTTCCGTTTTCCAGAAGAGAGACCCAGCACCAGCAGTCTTGCCAGCGATGTGGAAATTGACCACTTCCTCACCTGCATTGATGGTGAGTTGGTGGTCTGCACACAGGATGGGTGGGTGTCCGCACTGAGCGGGGGTGGGAAGGCTGCCATCATCGTTCTGGGGGATGCTCTGCTATTCCAGAAGCGGCGAGTGCTCTGGACAGCTGCAAAAGGGAGAGCTGATGCAGTGCACCACTGCCACCGAGCCCACCGAGCCCAGATGTCTCCAGCAGCCCCAACACCGCTTCTTCCA
>NW_011319061.1:0-488 GCF_000146605.3 Meleagris gallopavo | reverse complement strand
AAATCTCTGCTCAGATAGAAACCACTGGGCACAAAATATACAGACCCACCTGAGAGAACAGAAAATAAAGAAGCAACTTACCCTCCCCTTATCCAGCTCCGCTCTCACATTTAGAAGTGAAACTACAAGTTCAAATGCCATGAAAAACAAGGGGATGAGATGCAGCAAGCACAGGGAGCAGGCAGGTAGGCACAGCAAAGCAGCAAACAAAGACCAATCTCTGAGAGGGGGGCTGCTTACAGAAATAAACCCGGGGCCTGCCTACAGAAAGCCCACACCTTTCACTCCCAGTAAAGCTCCACCATTTTGACAGCCAAGCCAATAACTACCACTTCACTTCTCATGACTCTTCCCTGAGCTCCAGAACAAATAGTTACTTGAGGTCGCCTATTGCAACTGCAACTGCTCATAACTAATAATCAAGATTATATCTTTCGTGACATAAGCAGCTCACTTCTGCTTGGTGGCAATGACAGCCCATTCCCATT
>NW_011319059.1:0-602 GCF_000146605.3 Meleagris gallopavo | reverse complement strand
CTTTTTAGAGAAGTTCACCTTGGTGGTTGATTTGTCTTGTAACTCTCTTACCCGTGCTTGAAGTACAGGAGTAGGTTGTTTATGCCACTCCTTCATATCTTCTCCATGGTCACGTAGGTAATGCCACAAGGCAAAACGTGATGTGGTCTTACTGTTGTCACTTGCTCGAGCAGGAGAACGTCTTCTTTTGATAGCTGAGACATTAGATGCCACCGGCTGGGAGGAAATCAAGTTGATCAGCCCCTCCAATAGGCTGTTTTGGGATTCTGGTCCCCATTTGATGTATCCGTTACCTCCATGGATTTATCAGCTTCAGGCACGGTTGATAGTTTGTCTATTATATCTTCTTGTTTGTTTTCCATTCTGTCCAGCTTTTCAGCTACCTTTGTAATGGCTGAAACACAAGCTCGCAGAGGGCTTAAATGTAACTCAAAGTCTTGAAGTTTATTAACCAATTCACTTATAAGGGGTCTTCTTTCCCCTCTGCCATACATTGCTGCAAATGTGCTGGCGTACCTTTCTGGTGCGGTCTTTGTGAATGTACGCCACATGTTTGGTGTACACCTGACTCTCTCGGGATCATGCTCTTGGTCTGGCTCGTC
>NW_011319058.1:0-381 GCF_000146605.3 Meleagris gallopavo | reverse complement strand
TCCAGTTCTCCAAATCAAATTATGTAGGGATTTGGTGATAGCTGAGCGAAAAGTCTTATCACTTTTTATATCAACAGTTTTTGGGAATTGACTGGTTGCTTGTCACACATTTTTGCTATACTATACAAGATAATACAATGTCCTTTGTATTCTGCACAAATACTTATTATGTTTATCCCATCCTGTTAATTTTTATTTGCACTTTCTTATTATTCTTGAATTACTAAATCTCATGAGCTTTCCTTCTTACAAAGTAATCAGCATAGAACTGTGATCTTTAACATTTCTTTTGCAAAATAAATGGGTCCTATATATCTTTATAATAATGACAATATTAGAAAAAAGAAATATACTATATGCATATAACTGCTGTCTTGATTA
>NW_011319056.1:0-347 GCF_000146605.3 Meleagris gallopavo | reverse complement strand
GGGCCGAGGGGCGGTGCCAGGGGCCTACTGCCCTCGTCACAGGCATAGATTGATCTAGTTAACTCCATCACAGCTGGTCTATGAAACGTCGTTCCTGTGCCATGACCAATGCAGACAACGCTGGAGTAGAAGCTCCAGGCCACAAGCACACTGAGCACAAGTTCTCCCTTGCAAAATGAACATGGAGGCCACCACTGCACAAATGCTGCTTCACATCACCTTTTCTCTCTGGACTCTGCTCCACACCATCAAGTCCACTATCAGTACCCCCAGGAGCCCGCCGGGCCGGCAGCTGGAAGGAGTCGACGTGGGGACAGGAAGCGCATCCCTACACCACTCATCCCAGC
>NW_011319055.1:0-1602 GCF_000146605.3 Meleagris gallopavo | reverse complement strand
CTGGGCAGACAATGACCAGTCAGCAAAGTGAGTTCCGGGGCATGCCGGGAAATGCACATTCCACTTCCTTGCTGTTTCCACCGAGACCAACACATCTCTCCGGGCAGTTGTTACGGCACTTGGGAGCACCGCAGCTCTGCTGCCACCTGTTGGACACAATACAGTCATGAAGGCACTGCCCTGCATCCGTGCCTCTTTGCACAAACCTGTTGCTCCTTGCTCGGAGCACATGGCTGCACTCTGTGCACCATGTTGCTTACCACCAGAGAAGGCTCAGGTACCCAACACCATTTTGGCTTCCATCTTGTCTGAGAACTGCTCATTATGCACAGCCCTCATCTTTGCTTTGGTGAGGTGGGGACTGCCATTGCTTCCTCAGTCCCACAGACCCTTCCCATCCCACACTGCCATGGGAGATCAGGTTCTGGACCACCTGAGGACCCAAACATCCACGAGTCTTTGGGTCCTGACGAGATGAGTCCCAGAGTTCCGAGGGAATTCACCGCTGCAGTCACCGAGCCACTCTCCATGGTATTTCACAAGTCGAGGCAGTCAGGTCAAGTCCCTGGTGAGGAGAAAAGGTGACGGCACACCTCTTAGGAAGGATAGAAAGTGTGACGCGGGGAACTACCAGCATGTCAGTCTCACCTCTGTGCTGGTCACGGATCATGGAGCAGATCATCCTGCAAGTGACTCTCAAGCACACATTCCAGTGCGTCACCACCCTGTGCGTGAAAAGCTGCCTCCTAATAACCAACCTAAACCTCCCCTGTCTCACTTGAAAACCATTTCCCCTTGTCCTATCGCTATCCACCCTCCTAAACAGCCGTTGCCCCCTCCTGCTTATGCGCTCCCTTCGAGTCTTGGAAGGCTGTCATGAGCTATCTCCAGAGCTTTCTCTTCTCCCACAGAAACAATCCCAGTTCCGTCAACATTTCTTTCTAAGAGAGGTGCTCCAGCCCTCTGATGATCTTCGTGGCTCTTCTCTGGACCTGCTCCAAAAGCTCCACATCATTCCTGTGCTGGAGCCCCAGGCCTGGACGCAGTGCTGCACATGGGGCCGCACCAGAGCCGAGTCGAGGGGGACAATCACCTCCCTCTCCCTGCTGGTCGCTCCTCTTTGAATGCAGCCCAGGATACAGTTGGCCTTCTGGGCTGCAAGTGCACACTACTGGCTTATGTCCAGCTCTTTGTCCACCAGGATCCCCGAGTCCTCCGCAGGGCTGCTCCCAAGGGGTTCTATGCCCACTTTGTACAAGCATCTGGGTTTCCCCTTCATCAGGGACATCAACAGTGGGGTTGAGTGCACCCTAAGGACACCAAGCTGTGGGGTGCAGTGACACAGCAGAGGGACGGGATGCCATCCACAGAGACCTCAACAGGCTGAGCAGTGGGCACAAATCCAAGTGCAGGTTCAGTAGCTGGGATGAGGGAACACCCACCACCAAAACATGCTAGGGGATGAAAGGACTGAGCGTAGTCCTGCTCCATAAGGCCTGGGAGTACTGGTGGGTGGGAGCTGGACACAAGCCAGCAATGGGCCCTTCCAGCCCAGAAAGCCAAACCGTATCCTGGGGCTGCATCCAAAGATGCGCAGTCAGC
>NW_011319054.1:0-388 GCF_000146605.3 Meleagris gallopavo | reverse complement strand
TTCTTCACTGAACTGAAAGCTGCTTGTTTTATAGTGATCAGTAATCATGACTACTTTGTATTCGGAAAGGAAAATACCTGTACAGATACAGATAGGAAAATGCAAGTGATACAGCAGGAATTCGTTTTGAAAAGAACTGATAAAATTACCTAAAATTCTGAGCAGGATTTTTCAGTCAAGCAAAAATGTTTTTCTGACAAGGAAAATGGAAACCCAAATTAGAAGTAGATGTTAAGGATGACACAGCAACACACCATGCAAGACGTCTGCCATCCATTTTCCAGAAGACACTGGCGTAAATTGGAATATAATGCATGCTTTTCTCACAGGCAATAGAAAGGATTTCTGCCTCGTTTCCCCAGTTTATGGCTGCCTGAAAGATGGCAGC
>NW_011319051.1:0-518 GCF_000146605.3 Meleagris gallopavo | reverse complement strand
AGGCCGGGTATGCTGTAGCAACTAGAGATGAAATAACAGGCTGGTTCTCTGGCACTACCACCTTAGCAGAGAAAGCAGAACTCGCAGCCTTGTTAAGAGCACTGGAGTTAGTGAAAGGGAATAAGTGCCAATATTTGGACAGACTTAAAATTTGCATTTGGGTTGTGCATATGCTATCTGAAAGAACAGAAGCTATTAATCTCCCAACGAATACTTGTAAAATATGGAGAAACAATAATAAAACAGTTAGACAAAAGGAAATAGCTATAAAACACTCCAAAGCCCACCAGTCAAACATCAGTGATATCAATATGGGCAACAGTCGTTCAGATACAGCTGCCAAAAATGCAGCAGAAGGAGCTTTCCTCCAACTCATACCCCCGTGATATCAAGGGCTGATGAATGAACATCCAAAGTACCAGACAGAAGATGAAAAACTAGCTTTCTTGCTAAAGCTGAGAAAAACAAGCAGGATGGTGGGCAACTCCAAACAACCAAGTAATAGTTCCCCAACCAGT
>NW_011319050.1:0-560 GCF_000146605.3 Meleagris gallopavo | reverse complement strand
ATTCTGTCCATTAACCAATCTATTACTGAGTGGTTCTCATTGGTATAACTGGATGGCAGCATATAGTCTCTGCCTGACAGCAGGATGTAATGTTGTGGTGGCTAGCTTTGCCATTTCCGGCCCATTAACCATAACACTTTCTGCTCCTGAATCCCATAACCTGACCAGCCATGCAGGTATACTCTCTCTCGGCCTCTGCCAAAATCGCTGCACCAGGTCCATTAATTCAGTAGGAGTGTATGGTCTGGCTGTCACATGCAAATGCGTTTCGGCAAGCGGCCATTGGTCGGGGGCACCCCTGCTGGTCTATCTTGTACCTTTTTGTTTTTGAGTTATAATAGGACAGAGTTCCAGGGGATCCGCCATAACTGGAACCTCTAAGTCTGATTTGGAACTCCTGCTTTCCTCTTGAACCAGGTCCGCTACTTCAGAGGTATGACTATCATCTATTGAAATACTACAGACCTGACCTAGAGACTGTAAAATTGTTTTTTTCCCCGTCAATACATTAAGTCTTTCCTCCAATTTGTCAATCCGAGCTTTTAGTAGCTGATTTTCAT
>NW_011319048.1:0-505 GCF_000146605.3 Meleagris gallopavo | reverse complement strand
ACAACTCTGTGATTCTGCAGGACCCCCACGTGACTCACAGCCCCGTGTCCTGACCCCATGTGGCCACAGAACCAGCTGTGCGTGGGGAAAAGGCATCCCCTCCTAGGGGTGGTGTTGCCCCAGAGCTGCCCCAAAGAGGCCATGGGGTGGGCTGCAGGCACATGTCTCCTTTTGGAGAGCTGGGAAGTGGCCGAAGGGGCCAGAAAGTAAAGAAATACCTTGGCAAGGTTCTGTTGTTGGCAGCTTTAGTTTTTGGAAGTGGACGAGAAGAGAACAAACTGTCGTAAAGCAATCTGCTGCTTTGAATCACCACACTGTGAGACCAAGCGTGGATGAGGTCCAGCACTTGGAAGGCACTTTTACAGTTCCAGCTGTAAATCCTGGAGGACTTGATGAGCTAGATGCACAATGCAGGAGGCAATACTTCTCAGCATAGCAGAGACGTGACCCAAAAAGCAGAATGCAATTCAAGGTAAATCTGGAACCAGCAGTGGTCAAGTGATCC
>NW_011319047.1:0-338 GCF_000146605.3 Meleagris gallopavo | reverse complement strand
GCTGGGCTGCATTTGCCTTCTATGGGCAAGGAATTCTGCAGGGAAAGATGGATACAGATGTAAATCTAGACACAGGTACAGATGTAGATAGGGAAAATTCATTCAGTTTCAGTTTCTAATACTGAACCCAACACAGTGTTTTAATCACCCTGGACCCAGATTTTTGGACTTTAAATTTGCCTAATGCTCGCTGATTGCTATTTTCTTGCATTTCTTAAGGCTCACTGGAGAGTTCAGGTCTGGATACAATATACCCATTTGCTATTACTTCATCTGTTGTAGCCATTGCAGCAGGAAGAAATAACACTGCTACAGAAGCAAAAAGAACTGAGGAGTTG
>NW_011319046.1:0-481 GCF_000146605.3 Meleagris gallopavo | reverse complement strand
GTGCAGCTTTGCTGCGAGCGATGCAGAGCTGTCAGGCTGACTTGGGTCCTTTGCCACTCTCAGCAGCAATGAAGCCAGTAATAGCTTCTGTAAGTGCATTGCAGTTGAGAAATTAGCAGGTTTGGCAGTGAAATGCTGTGCTGGAGGGATTGTTGGTGACCGTGAGCTGACAGCACAAGCCTTGTATTGGCAACTGGCTTCTGTGACATGGATTAATTGCAGCTCATTTTAGGGGAGGAGCCTGGGCTTTGATTGAATCGTATTGTGGAAGAGGGGAAGGGAAAGCTTCTGTGGCTAAGAACCTGTTGTGAGTTGTAGTGCTGTAGCACTGTCTTTGTAGCTAGGCTTTCTGTTTGTTCTTTCGTGGGACTTTTGTCTCTTTCCTTCTCCTACTCTTACCTGACCATCTTTGTGCTGATGATTGCCTGTGTGGAAAATGAAGGTATTGTTTCTGCACTGAAACATTCAAAAGGGCAATCGA
>NW_011319034.1:0-332 GCF_000146605.3 Meleagris gallopavo | reverse complement strand
TGCTGGGTGACACCCGTGGGTTCCTCTGTGGGTGCTGCGGATGGTTGTCAGGGTGTTGGGGTGACACAGCAGTGTGCTGGGTGACACCCGTGGGTTCCTCTGTGGGTGTTGGGGATGGTTGTTGGGGTGCTGGGGTGACGCTGCAGTGTGCTGGGTGACACCCGTGGGTTCCTCTGTGGGTGCTGGGGATGGTTGTCGGGGTGTTGGGGTGACGCTGCAGTGTGCTGGGTGACACCCGTGGGTTCCTCTGTGGGTGCTGCGGATGGTTGTCAGGGTGTTGGGTGACACTGCAGTGTGCTGGGTGACACCCGTGGGTTCCTCTGTGGGTGGTG
>NW_011319028.1:0-324 GCF_000146605.3 Meleagris gallopavo | reverse complement strand
GGTCAGGTTATGGGGTCAAAGAGGTTATGGGGTCAGGTGATGGGCTCACAGGGGTTATGGGGTCAGATTATGGGGACACGGGTTATGGGGACACAGAGGTTATAGGATCAGGTTATGGGGTAAGGTTATGGGGACGCAGGGGTTATGGGGTCAGGTTATGGGGTCAGGGGGTTATGTGGTCAGGTTATGGGGTCAAAGAGGTTATGGGGTCAGGTGATGGGCTCACAGGGGTTATGGGGTCAGATTATGGGGACACGGGTTATGGGGACACAGAGGTTATAGGATCAGGTTATGGGGTAAGGTTATGGGGACGCAGGGGTTATG
>NW_011319025.1:0-464 GCF_000146605.3 Meleagris gallopavo | reverse complement strand
CCCTTTTTCTCCCACCAATACCTGTTTTTACACAAAAATACCCTTTTTTCTCCCACAAATACCTGTTTTTAACACCAAAATAACCCTTTTTCTTCCCGGAAATACCTGTTTTTGTCACGAAAATACCCCTATTTCTCCCACATATACCTGTTTTTCACCGAAAATAACCTATTTTCTCCCACAAATACCGGTTTTTACACGAAAATACCCCTTTTTCTCCATGAAATACCTGTTTTTACGCGAAAATACCCCATTTTCTCCAACAAATACCTGTTTTTACACAAAAATACCCCTTTTTCTACAAAAAATACCTGTTTTTACACGAAAATACCCCTTAATATCCCACAAATACCTGTTTTTACACCAAAATACCCCTTTTTCTCACGCAAATACCTGTTTTTACACCAAAATACCCCTTTTTCTCCAAGAAATGCTGGTTTATACACGAAAATACCCCTTTTTCT
>NW_011319017.1:0-487 GCF_000146605.3 Meleagris gallopavo | reverse complement strand
CCTAGCACGCCGCGTGCATTGTTGGCAGCATTGGCATCGTCATCTGCTGCTTGGAGCACGAGAAACCTGGGCGTGCTCACACTGCATGGCTCAGACAGGTTCCTACTGGACAACATCTGCTCCCTCCTTGCCTCGTCACGGATTCTCCGGATTGCCGGGTGAACTGGGGGACATCCATAAGCCTTCCAGTAGATCTCTCCGGGATCTTGCATTCTTGATGGTTCTCCCAGAGCTTGTGTGGAGGACTCAGGCATGGCCATAGCTGGTTCTTTCTTTTCCCTCCCTCACGTGCCATCACGTGCATCGCTGGCCTCTTCTGGAGAGTGTGCAGTCTTGGGAGAAGTTGAGTGTTCGGCACCTTTGGTGTCTGAGGCACACGTAGGCTCAAGTTGTCCTGCAGGCCCAGGACCTGAGTCCAGAAAAGAATTTGAACTCATGGTTTCTGCCTCATCAGATGGGGCAAGAGCTGTGAAACAGCAAAGCACCA
>NW_011319013.1:0-398 GCF_000146605.3 Meleagris gallopavo | reverse complement strand
TCGGGCCGCCGAGGGGGGCGGGCATTCCGCGCGGGGGCCTTTCGCTCCCATTGGTCGCGCGCTCATTACGTCATCGGGCTGGGACGGGGCGTTTCGGGTGGCGCCGGCCCGGCCGCCTGCTCCGCTTCCAGGACCCCGGGGCGGTCGGGCCTCGGCTGGGCCCGGGCGAGGAGGAAGAGGACGGGGACCCGGTGGAGCTCCGCTCCGCTCCACGCGGGCCTTCCTGGAGAGCGGCGAGCACGGGCCGGCGGCTGCCCGCGGGTCGGGGTCCGGAGGTGCTTAATGGGGCCCGGAGGTGGGCGATCCGCTCCGGAGGTGCGCGAAGGGATTCTGCGGCGGTGTGCGGGATGCCGAGGCGCGTCGTGCGGTCCGGAGGAGGGAGCTGGCGTGCGGAGCTG
>NW_011319002.1:0-506 GCF_000146605.3 Meleagris gallopavo | reverse complement strand
CCCTCATGCTGTGGTCAGGCTGCCGATGGCAGTTGGTATCTGTGCAGCGATAGCAGTCTGTGTAGCAATGGCGGCACTCGAGGGAAGACACGGTGTGGCTTTGCTTATGCTTTACAGGTACAATCAGAGGAGGCAGTGTTGTGCCTTACGGCACAGTTTCCTTGTCCCAAGGATGCTTTGGCAGCAGAGGTTTGCTGTCCGGAGGCGTGAGAGCACTGGAGGAAAGCTGCTGTGCACTGGGCCCAGAGACATCAGCTCCCAGCACGGCAGTGACTGTGGGTGTCTGCAGCCTTTGTGTCTGTCGGGGATTGCTCCAGAGGCTGTGTAGTCGGCTGTCCGTGGCTGTTGCTTTTAGGGCGTGGGAACAGACGGCGCCACGCTGATGGGAGTGATGGTGTCCTGCTGGGGAATGGATGTGCTGGATGGCAGCAGAGGATTCTGGGCTGAGTGTGGAAAGTGTCTCTGCTCCTTCCTGAGGTAAATTTGTCCAAGTTAGACACGTGAAG
>NW_011318995.1:0-494 GCF_000146605.3 Meleagris gallopavo | reverse complement strand
TTGCTGTTGTGAAGAACGCTTCCTAGGCTGTTCACTGATTAAGGCAGCACTGCTCTAAACCAAAAACATATACAGATAACTGTGCTTTTACCTCCTCTCAGGAGGGATCTCAGTTGCTGTCAGTCCGTATGTATTTGCTGGTGTTTTGGGCTTCTCCACTGGGGTGACTGTTGTGAACTGGCTCTCTGAAAGAAAGTATCCAAACCAAAGCAGGTGTGGTTTTGCAGTAGAGGATTCATTTGTCTTCAGTCAGGATTTCTCACCATCAGCAAGTAGTTCTTTTAAAGCCAGCCTCCTATCTATCTCTAGTCTGCATCTTCAGAGTGATAAAATAGTTTGAACTACAACAACAAGACTACAACAGACAACTGAGACTGATTCCCCCAGAGCTCTGCAATTCAAGCCTTGAGGGGCCGGCGCAGTTCAGTGCTACAGGTTTGGAAGGGATGAGGACCAGAACTGCTTTCTCTTCTGCCACTGGTCTCAGGACAGAC
>NW_011318989.1:0-426 GCF_000146605.3 Meleagris gallopavo | reverse complement strand
TCCCTGCATCGCATCCCTGTGCTGCGTCCCTGCATCGCATCCCTATGCTGCATCCCTGCATCGCATCCCTGTGCTGCGTCCCTGCATCGCATCCCTGTGCTGCAGCCCTGCATCGCATCCCTGTGCTGCGTCCCTGCATTGCACTCCTGTGCTGCAGCCCTGCGCTGCAGCCCTATGCTGCATCCCTGCATCGCATTCCAGTGCTGCGTCCCTGCATCGCATTCCAGTGCTGCAGCCCTGCATCGCAACCCTGTGCTGCGTCCCTGCATTGCATTCCTGTGCTGCAGCCCTGCGCTGCATCCCTATGCTGCATCCCCACATTGCATCCCTGTGCTGCATCCCTGTGCTGCATCCCTGTGCTGCATCCCTGCATCGCATCCCACCTCATCCCTGTATTGCACCCCCATGCTGCATCCCACCCCACCC
>NW_011318978.1:0-409 GCF_000146605.3 Meleagris gallopavo | reverse complement strand
TTTTTTTTTTGTTGATGTTAATGTCCAATGGCCTGTTCTCACTAGTAGGATCCTTGGAGTTTAATTTCAAACAAATAATTTCTGTGGTAGTTGCAGGTGGTGAGGAGAGAGAAGCTGTAATCACAGATGCTGACTAGGTAGTGTGGAAGGACTCTTTGTCCATCATGTCCATGTTCTCTGTAGTTCTGTTACAAAGGGATGTCCTTAGTAGACACTACAGCATGTAAAATGCTGATTGGAGCTGGTTATGTGGCATAGCGATTGAACTGCTGTTTCTAAATAATGTTATGGTAGAAGCACAGATGTTTAAAGGCCTAGTTGGGCAATGCCACCACGAATTTATTACTTCTGGAGCATCATTAAGTATTTTTTGAAACATTATGATTTTTGTATGTTGCAGATTATTGTC
>NW_011318976.1:0-660 GCF_000146605.3 Meleagris gallopavo | reverse complement strand
CCATGACTCAGCAGTTACCATACAATATGAAAACCTAGTGACTGAGTTAGCTAACTTAGTACTACAAAAATATATCAACATAAAAAGTTCAGAAATATAACAGGCTTATGATAGCAAGGATCAAAGTGTCTACCACATTTATCACATAGCAATGTAACAATTCCACTTTGTTGGTGTTTGTTTTTTTTTTCAACAAAAACAGAAATACACCAACACTGAATTTTTACAATGCCTAGATTTTCCAGTGACACAAGTTATAAAGATAAAAGATGACTTTGTTAATAATTACACATACCATGTTTACATACCTGGTTTAAGCTTAAAATAAAACAGGAGGAAAGTATTTTGGCAAAATAAAAATAATATACTAATCTCTTGATGTTCACTCACCCCCAAACTGTAAAAATACATGAGAAAAAGATGGAATAATTTAGAGTAAGAATCTCATGAGTAAGTAGTTAAGTCTTGCTGTACTTGCATACTTCAGGTATTCGCTACAGATAAGTGATAAGTAACTATAATACAAGCCTAATAAAATCTGTGTTATTTATTTTGTAAAGCAGTTCTCCTTTCAGGGCATCTTTTCTTAGAAGATTGATTAGTCTATTTTTTGTGCAAGCTTGGAAAATGCAGAATGATTAGGCAGCATTTTTTTTTTTT
>NW_011318975.1:0-587 GCF_000146605.3 Meleagris gallopavo | reverse complement strand
AAAAAGTTTACAAAGAAAGTTCTACATGGAGGAAAAGGGCTGTTTAATGCACAAAATACTGCATTATGCACAAATCAATCGCTACTCCCATTGGGTTCAAGCCTGCTCTCATTGAAGACAGTGGCGAAACTCTGATTATCTTCACAGTTTTTCAGGAAGAACTCACACAGACCTATAAAACTGCTCACACTGTACATAGGTGAATGTTGTGTGCTGAATGACATTGGGAATATTTGGGAAATGTGTGACTTGTGTGTATCTTTTTATATATGTATCAGTGTATCTGAGATTGGAATTTATCTGAAGTAGATACTTAGCAAATGTATTTATTTCAACATAATGTGAAGTTGTTGTACTTTCCCTTATGTTTAAGGATTAGCTTTATTCAATTTTTGCTAGTAATATATTTTTGAGAAGTAGGAATCCTACATGACTGTTTTTCTGAAGGCAAGCTAGCTAAGCTGTATCTGAAATAATATGGTAAACAAATGCTCTCCTATTTGGAAACCTGATTCTAATTCTCAGCATTTGCCTTGAAAATCCTAACAATTCTGTTGATTTAGGAATTTATTCAGCATTTGGTAAAC
>NW_011318974.1:0-318 GCF_000146605.3 Meleagris gallopavo | reverse complement strand
TGGGGAATATTTTGGGTCCATTTTGGTGTTATTTTGTAGGATTTGGGGGATATTTTGGGAGTAATTCTGTTGTTATTTTATAGGATTTGGGGGATATTTCGGGAGCCATTTTGGCATTACTTTGTAGGATTTGGGGAATATTTGGGGTCCATTTTGGCATTACTTTGTAGGATTTGGGGGATATTTGGGGTCCATTTTGGTGTTATTTTGTAGGATTTGGGGAATATTTTGGGTCCATTTTGGTGTTATTTTGTAGGATTTGGGGGATATTTTGGGAGTAATTCTGTTGTTATTTTATAGGATTTGGGGGATATTTCG
>NW_011318973.1:0-615 GCF_000146605.3 Meleagris gallopavo | reverse complement strand
AAATCAGGTGAGAAAGCTTTGTGCTTTATGGTACGGTGTGCTTGCCCATAGGTGTTTTGGCAGCAGAGGTTTGCTGTCAGGGGGCATGAAGGCCTTCATGCAAATACTGCTGTGCACCAGGCACAGAGACATCAGCTCACAGCACATCACTGACTGGATGCCTGCACTGCAGCTGCTGTTTGTTAACCTGGAGTTGCATCTTGGCAGAAGAAACACCTGCACCAAGAAAGTGCTGCAGCGGTGTGGAAAACCTCCTCCTTTTACTGACCTTAATTCTCTTTTTAATTCTCTTAATTCTCTTGCTCTTGTCTCTCCTTACAGCAAAGTGCGTGCGAAACGAGCCTGCGTGCTTTGCTGAAAGACTGTGTAAATCCGTTGTCATGGTTTTATATTTTTTTTTTGTTTTGGTTTGGTTCTCAGTATTCCGCATCAATACATCATGTAGTATACTGGGAGTTAAAGTGTTAATGCTCCAATTCCAGGCACCTATCCCTATACGTTACAGAAGTCATGGGATCTGGCCCTTCCGGGTGGGGCGGTCTCTTACTGCCTGGCAGTGGGTGCTGGAGGGTGCTTTCCTGGCCGTTCCAAGCTTTTCAGGTTTGAATCGGTATC
>NW_011318971.1:0-692 GCF_000146605.3 Meleagris gallopavo | reverse complement strand
AAGGGCCTTTGGAGATGATCTACTCCAATCCACTGTGGGTTGCAGGCATGTCTAAACGAGGCTTCTATGTGGGACAATCGCCCTTTGTAGATCTCGCCTACTACATGGAGTTTCCCTGTAAGTCCTGGCCCTAATTGCACTCTACTCCTTCAATTTCCCCTGCTGACTGCTTTACTTATTGGCTGCTTCTGTGAGGTAAGAGGCATGTGGGCACCAAATTGGAACTCCTCCACCTGAGAAGGAGCTTATGTGTTGAACACCACGACTAACCTGGGGCTCTCTCTGAAGACCCCTGAAGACCACCTTCAAGACCTGCAAGAAAGGTTGCCAGCAGTGGTGCTGAGAAGCTCCTAAGGTTGTGGAGTAAGCGCTGCAAATGGAGAGGAAGGAGATAGCAGAAGTGGGAATGAAGCCTTCCTCCTTCCTACATCCAGGACTGAAAGGGAAAGATGTGCTGGGATAGATTTCCCCTCCACCTTCCAGTAAGTCCGTCAAGAAGAGCTTTCTGGGCACACGCATGCAAGTGATACGCAGAGCAGGTGGCATTGCCTTGTACTCGCTCTGATAAATGGAGCACACTCAAACACTTGGGCTTGTGGGGATCAAACCTAGAAACGGGTGTGTGTTTTCACACCCAGATGGAGCAACAGAGCTCAGAACGAGAGATAGAACGGGTTGTCTTGGAGGTGTCA
>NW_011318970.1:0-443 GCF_000146605.3 Meleagris gallopavo | reverse complement strand
TGGGGATCAAACCTAGAAACGGGTGTGTGTTTTCACACCCAGATGGAGCAACAGAGCTCAGAACGAGAGATAGAACGGGTTGTCTTGGAGGTGTCATCATACGGACGATGGGGAGAAGTGAGTTAGGAAAGGCATTTCTGATAAAGCCCTGCACTGAATTCATCAAAACAGGCTGGACAGTAGCAGCCACTACCTTCTGTAGAATACACAGTGGAAGTCCTCCAGACCCCTTGCCTTCTTTCACCCAGCCTGAAGAAGCTCTGCTGTTTGGTGGGAGGCCTTTGAACTAATGACAATTGAGGCTCATTTTCGGCAGGCCCTTATCTGGGATCCAGAGGGCTGTGCAACATCTGCAGAATGTTACAGAGGGTCAGCCACGTGGTTTTTGCAGCCGTCGTGTTGTTGCGGGCTGAGTCGTTGCATGTCCTCAGCACTGCCCTGTT
>NW_011318969.1:0-345 GCF_000146605.3 Meleagris gallopavo | reverse complement strand
CATCATGCAATGTACTGGGGGTTTGACTGCTGATGCTCAAGTTCCGGGTGCCTGTCCAGCGGAGAAGAGCAGCTACGTTTCCCCAGGGGGCTTTGCGGTCAGCGAGGAGATATAACTCCTGGCAAGGTCACCTGATGCTCTCTTCTCTGCCTGCGCTGCTTCGCTTGCGCTTCTCTGCCTGCGCTGCTTCGCTTGCGCTTCTCTGCCTGCGCTTCTCGCCTGCGCTTCTCTGCCTGCGCTTCTCATCTCAGCGTTGTGGTAAGGCCGATCCACTATCAATTTCACATTCTCTTCTCCTTATAAATTCTGTTGATACCATATTTAGTAAATTACTTTGTTTACCTC
>NW_011318966.1:0-408 GCF_000146605.3 Meleagris gallopavo | reverse complement strand
AGATGCTGCTTCTAATTGCTTTGCTGATTTTCTACATGTTTTATATTCTGTAGGTTTTCTGGATATTCAGATTTCCTCAAGACTTGGAATAGAAATATCTTAAAAAAAAAAAAAAAGAAAAAAAGAAAAAAAGGAAGGAAATACAGGATTTGCATTTCCCTGCTTTTTCTGCCAAACTACAGTTGCACATTAACTTGGCAACTGTTCTATTCTTTTAGCAGCCAGTAGCACAGCTGTGCCCTAGGGAGTTCTTAGCAAAATAGATTACCAGACAATATCTAAATCAGTTCCTTATGTATTACCATCTTTGTGTAGAGTTGAAATACTCCATAAGCAAATGGGGCTATATTCTATTCAGATTTAATGTTGGCCTCTAGAAGTACACAAATAGCAGGGATAACGTGGCTT
>NW_011318965.1:0-543 GCF_000146605.3 Meleagris gallopavo | reverse complement strand
GTCAGAGCAACACTGAAGATATTTTTTAGATCTACTAAGAAAGGAGAGAAGTGGAAATACAAAAGTGTAGTGATGCCTTCAGCCACCACACTGTTAAGGCCTCCAGGTAAAGGTTGGTATCCAAATCTAAAGCGTGTGAAGATACTGAATGTAGCTCAACAAATTACTGAAGGAAATCTAAAGGCCCGAAACCAAGCCTAATATTCTGAAGCACTTCGATGTTGCATATTGAAAATGCAACTCACCTTCCTTTGAACATCTAAAACTAGATCTGTGATCTAAGCCAGTCTTCTTCTAACACTAGTTAAAATAGTTAAACAGTATGAAGTTGGAACAGTTACACTGGTCAGGAGCACCTTCACTTGCCAGTTTTTACATGAGAGTAAATACTTCTGTACATTTTCCTGGAAGAATTATATTTCAATTTAAAAAAAAAAAAAAATACAAGCTTGGTCGACTGCTCATTCAGTTCACATCCTTAAATGAATAAGTAATAGGGTGATACATGGTATCTACGTAACTGTGTTACCACACTAACAATTT
>NW_011318964.1:0-423 GCF_000146605.3 Meleagris gallopavo | reverse complement strand
TATGTGCCATTGCACCACCTCTCAATAAAAGCAAATTAAAAAAAAAAGGAAATTGACTACTATATTGTGAGTGTTCACAAAGATCTCAGACTATGGATTTTTTTCCAAGAAAGCCTAATTAAATTAGCAATAGAAATAGCACAAATTTGCGTAGTGGCACACGATGCCTATAGTTGTTCTAGGAGTTTTTGAATATATCGACTTCATCTTTGACTATTTCACCAGAGTAGTCCTCTGAATAACATATGGTCTTGAGTCTCCATCATCACTTAGCTTCTAAATTTTTCTTGTCTGCTAGTGCAGGACATTCGGATCAGTGTGATTAATTTGACATAATGCACTTTGGGAAGAAAGGGGAGAGGACTCAAGGTGAATGCAATCCTTGATGAGATACTAGATTTGCTGTAACTGCAACTCTCTGGG
>NW_011318963.1:0-487 GCF_000146605.3 Meleagris gallopavo | reverse complement strand
CACAAGTTCAGTTTTATAATTTATAATGCTGTCTTAGTCTAGTAAAGGAGAAATGTTATCCAAACACAGTTACAGGTTTCACACTCTTCCAGTCTGTATTTGTTGAATACACACAGTATTAAGCAAACAAGAGAAATTAGAGTACAAATGTAACAAATGGAAGCATTCTTGAATAGAATGCAACCACTGGCACTCAAGGTAACTGAAAAAGTTACAGTTTTTAAGAGCAGATTTGTAAGAGTGTACACAAGTATAGATTATTTACATCTATATTCTCTCATTTACTGTAACACAAAAACTTTGAATTTAACTGTCAGTAGAAATTATGTCTGTGTAAAACACAATATAGATTAATCAGGGGAAAAAAAATAAAAACAAAACAAACAAAAATTCCACTGCCAAAGCAATGAAACACCAAAACTGACATGACTAGAAAGTCCATGATCAGAAAAAACACAGTGCTTCTATTATCTATAGTTCACATTCA
>NW_011318962.1:0-351 GCF_000146605.3 Meleagris gallopavo | reverse complement strand
TTTTTCAGTATCTGGCTTAGGTTAATCTCAACCAAAATGCAGTGAATGGATTCACAAAACCAGACTTCCATTATCCACCACAAATGGATCCTGTTAGTCTATTAACCTTATAAATAGATAAGCCAGGGAAACATCTGCATGATCTTGCAGGATTATTTTCCTCAACTTCAGTAAAGATTTTGTTTGTTGCTGCACAGCAATCCTGTAAGCAGCCTATGGAGCAATTCCAGAGGATGGATGCATAACTGAGTACTAATATACCTAGAGCATGGAAAGGGAAGGGGAAGAGAAAGGGGAAGGCAGAGGGGGATGGGGAGGGGAAGGGGGAGGGAGAGGGAGGGAGAGGAGAGA
>NW_011318961.1:0-406 GCF_000146605.3 Meleagris gallopavo | reverse complement strand
AAGAACAGGCTTGTAAGCCCATCATTCATTCAGCAAGGAAAACCTATGGCTTTTCATGGAATGATTCTCATGTCTGTGACATTCTCTTGTTTTTATTTTTTTTTTTTATTGGCTATTCTGACTATGAAAGCTAAAAGAGAAAACTAGACCCTGCTTCAAATTTCAGATGTATGGTAGCTAATTACAGTACACGTAAACTTAATAAAGAAGTGTCATTAGCTATAAAATATATTTACTCTAGAGTTTCCCGGGTATGAGATGGAGAGGCCACGCTGCTGAGGGCTGTTGCCAACTTGATCACTCGGGCTGTGATTTTGTTAATTACTGTGTTTTCTATTTACATACCTACAAAGCAGAGATGATAAAATTTGTCTGTCCTGTAATTGCCCTGAGCTTTTAGCAAATA
>NW_011318960.1:0-557 GCF_000146605.3 Meleagris gallopavo | reverse complement strand
TCGCAGCCTTCCGAGCGGGAGGAGATATCTCACACGGACACTGTGGGCAAGATCGCCCGAAGGAAGGGAAGAGGAACGTAGAGGGGACATGGGCTGAGTTGAGGAAGCGGGACGTCGGATTGGACGGCGTCGAGTTTGCGAACAGAAAGAGGAACCCAGAATGGTGGGGGTTGGAAGGTCACCAAGTCCACCAGCCCTGCCAAAACAGGTTCCCAGCAGTGGGTCACCAGCTGTCACCTGTATTTGTACCACTTCTGAGCGGATGTCCCATGCTGTCTTGGGAATGGAACGTTGTTTCTGCATTAGATATTACAAAGGGCAATTGGTTTGGTTGGAAATACCCAAATAATTCTCGAGGACGGTTGCTGCGATAAAGCAGATTTTATTCGCAATTGCAACGTCGGGCCTCCTGCAAGCAGGAGAGCACTCAGAAGACAGCGCTACATCTTTATCCCCCTGTTGCCCGACGCTGATCTCTTTCTGCCCTGGTTCCTCACTGGCTGAGCACTGCAGCTTCACACTCTGGCTTCACTCATCACACAAATACCAAGTAAGCA
>NW_011318959.1:0-450 GCF_000146605.3 Meleagris gallopavo | reverse complement strand
TTTTCGGAAAGGCGTGGACCTTACTGGACATGAAGGTATCTTTATTCCTTCTATTTTTGCCGAGTCCACTGCCAGATGCTGTTGGCCTTCTGGGCCCCCCTGAGTTGCTGCATTGGTTGTGCCTTTATCCTTGGAGCGGGGTAAGTGACACTGCTGTCCCTACCGGAAGGCGGTCTCTGCTTTTGTTGTCCTGTGCCCAAACGCTTGCAGCGTGGCACTGCGGTCGTCGCGTGCGGTGCCAGGACTTTAGCCAGGCTCTTGGTGGAAGCAGCAGGAAACTGCAGCCGGAGGTGGATGCCAATATCCAAAGCTTAGTCTCTGTGCCAAGGTACGTTGATCCCTGACGTGTCCTTTTTAAATGCTTGCTGAGGTGCTCTCAGCTTGGTGTCGGATGTCCCTCGTGCTCACGTTGCTTTCACTGGGTGCTTTCCTTTCCCCATTTTCAGGTCT
>NW_011318958.1:0-528 GCF_000146605.3 Meleagris gallopavo | reverse complement strand
TGCTCTCAGCTTGGTGTCGGATGTCCCTCGTGCTCACGTTGCTTTCACTGGGTGCTTTTCCTTTCCCCATTTTCAGGTCTCCCCAGTGCTGATGGTATGTCAGAGCCATGTCCCAATATTGTCTTCTTTTCTGTTTGGATTCAACAGCATTTTCTTCCCTTTTCATCTGTTCTTCTTCTCTTTCTTCCCTGTTGCCCGTTGGCGCTTCGTTGGAGTTTCCTGGATCCAAATGCACCCTTCTGACCACGTGTGATGCCCAAAGAAGAGGTAGGCTCCCAAATAGGCTTGTGCTGAGTGCTGTCCATGACTTGGGGTTTCTCGATTCACTAGTATTCTTTTTTCCGCGATATTGTTCAGTGCTGTATGTGAAGCTTTCTTCTTTCTTTCTAGGATTGGCGCCTCCACCATCACATTCTGTAGGCGTTTTGGGCTGCCCGAGTTGAACGTGTCCTGTTCCTCGGTAAGGTGTGGACGTTATTAGACACGAAGATCTCTTCAGTCCTTCAAGATGTGCCCAGTCCTCACCAG
>NW_011318957.1:0-493 GCF_000146605.3 Meleagris gallopavo | reverse complement strand
GTAAAGAGAACAGCAGCAGAGCCTCACAGGTGACTGCTGCCAGCTCTCGTTGTAGGCAGGAGCACGTAACTGTGCCAAATCCCTTGTGATGGGTTTGATTTCATTTTTTGCCAGAGAAATCCTTGTAGATACAAGGTTCTGCAGCAGGGTGATGAGCTGAGATGAAGATATGGGTTTTAGTAGTGCTTTAAGTTGAGTGGAGGAACGTTTGAATGAGGGTTATGTGCTTTCTTTGGGACCATAAGGTTTTTTTGCGGAGGGAAAGAGCCAGCTTTTCATGGGCTATATGTAGCCTTTGGCAAGGGCAGACAATGCAATCTGTCAGTAAGCCATTGGAGGTGCTTCAGGTTTGTAAAGTTGTCCTTTTATTTTTTAGGCAGACGTTTGGAGCATGGGTGTACTGCGGTATGCTCTGTTGTGTGGGCTTCTTCCTTTTGATGCTGCCAGTGTGATGGCACTCTGCAGGAGGATAACAGTAGGTATCAGTGGTGCT
>NW_011318956.1:0-481 GCF_000146605.3 Meleagris gallopavo | reverse complement strand
AAATCACTCTGTTCCCGTGGAAGCTGAGGCCGTTTGTCCCGTTCCCTGGAAATGACACGGCATGAGCGCAGAGAAAGGGATGCAGGCTCGTTTTGCAGAGCATCACCCTGCAGGGCTCTGATTCTTGCACCGCTTTTCCAGCCTCACAGGACAGCTCGGGGCAGCCCGTGGGGCTCACCGCCCTGCGGCAGGCCCATTTTGCATGGGAGTCTCGGCTGGGTGTCAGCCCTATGGCCAGACAAGTTGCTGGGGAGAGCTGATGGACCTCTGAAGGTCTGCTTTTCTGGGAAGCCCTCACACACCAGACCTTTGCGGTTCCCTGCTCCCCACCCACAGTCCCTTCTGTGCAGTATGAATGCCGATCGCTAACCTGTGCCTAATGTCTTCACACTCCTCTCCAGAGCCGGTAGGCAACCCCTGGCAGCCGAAACAGATACCAGTCTCCCCACAAATCTATGAGCAAGCAGATGATCAGGCTTTG
>NW_011318955.1:0-565 GCF_000146605.3 Meleagris gallopavo | reverse complement strand
AGTACCACGGAGTGGGTTGCCCTTTCCAGAAGCTGGAAGAACCCAAACTGCTTTTCCCAACATGTTCTTTACATGTACAACAGGGACTTTATCTCCGTCTACAGTAAGTAGGGAGCTGGATTGGGTAGGACCATCACGATTGATAGATCCTCTGGTATTGACTAACCAGGTGGCTTCTGCCAAATGCTTCTCCCAGTGTTTAAATGTACCACCTCCCATTGCTTTCAGCATAGTTTTTAACAACCCATTGTATCGTTCAATTTTACCAGAGGCTGGTGCATGGTAGGGAATATGGTAAATCCACTCAATGCCATGATCTTTGGCCCAAGTATTTACAAGAGAATTTTTAATATGAGTCCCATTATCTGACTCAATTCTTTCTGCGGTACCATGTCACCACAGGACTTGTTTCTCAAGACCTAATATGGTATTTCGGGCGGTAGCATGGGGTACTGCATAGGTTTCAAGCCACCCAGTTGTTGCCTCCACCATAGTAAGCACATAACATTTACCACTGCGAGATCGTGGCAAGGTGATATAATCAACCTGCCATGCCTCTCCGTTA
>NW_011318954.1:0-416 GCF_000146605.3 Meleagris gallopavo | reverse complement strand
CCTTTTGGAAGGCAGCACCCGAGGGCGATGAGGTGAAGGTAACGTGGGACGTTGTCATTTCTTCCAGGGATGAATGCAGGGAAAAGCACCCAGGCTGCTGTTGGCAGATGTGTGCGGAAGCGCCACGTGGCAGTGATGGTACTGTTCTCAGCTGTGCTGCTGTCTGCGCTGGTGCTGGCCTGCGTTGCTGCGTCATGGACGTGGAAGGAATGTCTGTGAGTTGCTTTTTCCTCCAGACACTTCATTGCTGCGTTTGGCAATGAAGCACTTGTGGTGCTGGGGTCCTGGGCAGCCAAATCAGCTGCTGGCAGTACACTGTCAGGATTTGTGTGGCAAGGTCTTCTAAGTTTGCTTGCCCTTATTTCCTGTCAGTGAGTAGTGCTTTCTGAAACTCCTTTTCACAGTGTGTGCAAGAG
>NW_011318953.1:0-593 GCF_000146605.3 Meleagris gallopavo | reverse complement strand
CGAGGCAGACACAGCCCGGAGCCCCCAGACCAAGGGAGCCCCAGAAGAGATGGGAACGCCCGCGGAGCTGAGGGAGCTGCCAACAGCCGCTGACAGAGAGGATCCCACGGCTGTGCTCTGAGGGAAGGAGGTGAGGATGGGGCCCGGCAGGGTCACCACCACGGGGGAGGCCTGGATGGCCACAGTCGAGTCAGCGCAGCGGGCGACACATGGCTCACTGCAGCTGCTTGCCAGTGGGGTTGGGCCAGAGGCACCGCAGGGGGACGGGACGCAGGGTCTGCAGCACGACATCTCTCGCTGAGGGAGGCAAAGCTGAAACACAGAGCAGGGAGGGAACACGGACCCTGAAGTCAGTCAGTCTTTGTTTCTGCTGCTCTCTCACCCTCACTCCTTGCTCCACTCTGGCTCTCTTTATAGCTCCATGCTCCGAGAAAGAGAGTGCGGCTGATTTTGCACACACAGATTATAGCTTTGCCATTTCACCTGTAGGCTCTATTGGAAAGAGTAGCAGCAATCCTTTGATTTACTGGATGCTTGTGGCACCCGGACGGCCTCCCGCATTTCCTGTTGCAATAGCATTGATGAAGATTGTG
>NW_011318952.1:0-509 GCF_000146605.3 Meleagris gallopavo | reverse complement strand
ACCGGCAGGACTGCCGTGAGCAGGAGAAATTGCTGCCGGCCCTTCTGGCTCGGGAGCTGCAAGCCACGTGGCGGACGGACAGCAGCTCGCGGCTGAGCGAAGGAGGCGGCCCGCTCCTGCCTGCCCCTCTGGGCTCCGAGGGGCGGGGGCGGAAGCAAAGCTCACCCGCGGCCTCTGCCGGGGCAGCCCGTCACTAACTGCTCTGCTCTCGCCTTTAGGTTTGGAGGCACGTGCCTGGCAGCATGGACGGAGCCTGGGTGGGGACGTGGAGACCTCATCGCCCACGCGGCCTCATCTCGGCCCAGTTCCCCAGCCCCGGGCCCCAGTACTCCATCCCGGGGACAACAGGTACGGCGACCATCCCCCAGGGCGGGACGCGCATCGGGGACGTCACGGGGCAGAGCAGCTCCCGAGCCTTTCCCCGTCCTGTCGGAGCCTCCCGCAGACTCGGCTTGGCAGCTGCACGGAGGCGCGTCCGGGGGCTCTCGCTACGGAGCGCCTGCGCGCGT
>NW_011318951.1:0-480 GCF_000146605.3 Meleagris gallopavo | reverse complement strand
CCACAAACACGAACCCAAGGATGGAAGCCCTCTCCTGTAAGCAAGGAGAGCTGGGCTGTTCAGCCTCCTGGAGAAGTGAAGGCTCCAAGGGAACCTGGTAACAGCCTTTCAATACCTACAGGAAAGAGCAAGGGAAAATGGAGGTGAAATCTAAGGAAAATGTCTTGTACAGTGAGGGTGCTGAGGCAGTGGCACAGGTTGCCAGAGACATGGTGGATGTGCTGGCCCTTTCAAGGTGAGCCTGGCTCAGACTCTGAGCAACTTGATCTAGCTGTGGATGGTCAGCATGCGGGAGTCGGATCACATCGCAAACCTACCTGCATACAAGCAGCGCACCAACATGGGGTGCATGATGTTCATTACCTGCTGGACACATCTCACACCACTGACTGGAGGAGCCCAGGCAATCCTTCAACTCCATCAGGCTGCAAAATGAAATCAGAAGAGACGCAGAACATAATTTACAACACAACAAGGATG
>NW_011318950.1:0-559 GCF_000146605.3 Meleagris gallopavo | reverse complement strand
ACAAGGCAAAACGTGATGTGGTCTTACTGTTGTCACTTGCTCGAGCAGGAGAACGTCTTCTTTTGATAGCTGAGACATTAGATGCCACCGGCTGGGAGGAAATCAAGTTGATCAGCCCCTCCAATAGTCTGTTTTGGGGATTCTGGTCCCCATTTGATGTATCCGTTACCTCCATGGATTTATCAGCTTCAGGCACGGTTGATAGTTTGTCTATTATATCTTCTTGTTTGTTTTCCATTCTGTCCAGCTTTTCAGCTACCTTTGTAATGGCTGAAACACAAGCTCGCAGAGGGCTTAAATGTAACTCAAAGTCTTGAAGTTTATTAACCAATTCACTTATAAGGGGTCTTCTTTCCCCTCTGCCATACATTGCTGCAAATGTGCTGGCGTACCTTTCTGGTGCGGTCTTTGTGAATGTACGCCACATGTTTGGTGTACACTTGACTCTCTCGGGATCATGCTCTTGGTCTGGCTCGTCAGGAATGAAATCGGGGCTATGTAGCATTTCCACCACAGCATATTCTCTTAAATAACAGATGCCTTCTTCCATATCAGCCCT
>NW_011318949.1:0-514 GCF_000146605.3 Meleagris gallopavo | reverse complement strand
TGTGCTGGCGACCTTTCTGGTGCGGTCTTTGTGAATGTACGCCACATGTTTTGGTGTACACCTGACTCTCTCGGGATCATGCTCTTGGTCTGGCTCGTCAGGAATGAAATCGGGGCTATGTAGCATTTCCACCACAGCATATTCTCTTAAATAACAGATGCCTTCTTCCATATCAGCCCATTTCTTTTTCTCAGGCATCAGATCATCTTTGAAGGGGTATCTTTCTTTTACAGCTAACAACATCCGCTTCCAGAGGGTAAAGGCCTGGTTCTGGCATGTACTAATACCTCTGTCAATGGCTGAGTCCCTGGCAATGCCACCCAGTTGGCGAGCTTCTCTACTATCCAGCCACACACTGTTGGCCCCATTGTCCCAACATCGAAGTAACCAAGTGGCAATAGGCTCATTTGGGTGACGTGAAAAGTCTTTTCTCAGACTTCGAATTTCATTCATTTTCAGAGATCGATCAACAATGGTAACGATATCTTGCTCACCTCTTACTCTTTCGGGACTT
>NW_011318947.1:0-411 GCF_000146605.3 Meleagris gallopavo | reverse complement strand
GGCTCCGTAGACTCAGCCCTTGAGGAAGATATTGAATCTCTTCGGACAGGTGTTGTTGGCCGTCAAGGAGATCTGATGGGGTGAGGCCTTGGCTGTCTGCAATATTCGCGCCGCACCGTCACAATGAGCTTTTTCTGCCCCAGTTCTTCATCAAGGAAGCTCACGTGTTTGGTTCCCGGTGCTCGGCGCAGGTCTTGTTTGGCTTTGATGTTCCTGCTCCCCCTGCAGCTGGCAGCTCACCGGCTGCTCCTGGTCTACAGGCACTCTCTGGATCGCTGGCAGCAGACTGAAAGGACAGAGCGGGAGGGGTCCGCGTGAGTGGCTGATGGCTTGGGGGCCGCATGCTGCAAGCCTGAGCCAGGAGCCTCGGTGCAGCGCAGCGCTCCCCACTGACTGCTCAGCGGCTGCCCC
>NW_011318946.1:0-511 GCF_000146605.3 Meleagris gallopavo | reverse complement strand
GCACATCCGTTCTGCTTTGTGTTTGGATAGGAGAGCGATATTCCAAAGTGAGCACATGTGTCCTGTCCTGTGCTTGGCTCTCCCCATCCTTTGCCTGACTGTCCCCATGCCGTCCTATGCTGGGCTCTCCCATCCTGCGTATTTTCCTTATCCTGTGCTGTGTCAGTCCTACCCGAGTCAGTGCAGCCCATTCTCAACTTCACTCTATCCATCAGCTTTCTTCACGAATCAATAACATTCATGAGCGTTTTGTAAGTTCAGTAAGGGGCTCCACTGCATACCAAAAAAATATACTGGAAACAACAGGTTCACAGGAAGGTTCTAAGTTCAGGAATATGCTACATACAAAAAATACTGGAAACCTGCACTGCAGAAACACAATCTGCCTCTGTTGTGGTTTTGTGATTTTCTGTTGTCACTATTCCACACCACAACACCGTGTGGAGCAGCGGGACTTAACGAGCGAATGTCGTGGTTCCGTTTACTGCCTTTTATGGGCACTTCGAGTATC
>NW_011318944.1:0-528 GCF_000146605.3 Meleagris gallopavo | reverse complement strand
TTATAAGTGAATTGGTTAATAAACTTCAAGACTTTGAGTTACATTTAAGCCCTCTGCGAGCTTGTGTTTCAGCCATTACAAAGGTAGCTGAAAAGCTGGACAGAATGGAAAACAAACAAGAAGATATAATAGACAAACTATCAACCGTGCCTGAAGCTGATAAATCCATGGAGGTAACGGATACATCAAATGGGGACCAGAATCCCCAAAACAGCCTATTGGAGGGGCTGATCAACTTGATTTCCTCCCAGCCGGTGGCATCTAATGTCTCAGCTATCAAAAGAAGACGTTCTCCTGCTCGAGCAAGTGACAACAGTAAGACCACATCACGTTTTGCCTTGTGGCATTACCTACGTGACCATGGAGAAGATATGAAAGGAGTGGCATAAACAACCTACTCCTGTACTTCAAGCACGGGTAAGAGAGTTACAAGACAAATCAACCACCAAGGTGAACTTCTCTAAAAAGGTGATTGCTCCAGTTGCTGCAGACAGTGAAGGTAACAAATAGAGGGGCCCTGCCCCAGCC
>NW_011318943.1:0-391 GCF_000146605.3 Meleagris gallopavo | reverse complement strand
GTGGATGGTCAGCATGGGGGAGTCGGATCACATCGCAAACCTACCTGCATACAAGCAGCGCACCAACATGGGGTGCATGATGTTCATTACCTGCCGGACAAATCTCACACCACTGACTGGAGGAGCCCAGGCAATCCTTCAACTCCATCAGGCTGCAAAATGAAATCAGAAGAGACGCAGAACAGAATTTAAAACACAACAAGGATGCACACAATGCCCTTAAAAAACACCCACCGCATGGATGCAATTAGCACATAGCCCTATTAATGACAGCCATCCAGCTTGAGATCCTCCAGAAAAGCAGAGCTCACAGCTCTGAAAGAAAGCAGGAATCACTCACCCCATTCTAAGGGCTCACCCCACACCCCAAAGGAAGCAGTCTCCAGATTCA
>NW_011318942.1:0-414 GCF_000146605.3 Meleagris gallopavo | reverse complement strand
CCACAGCATGGAAGCCTCACTAACCTATTTTTTTCCTCCCACAACTCCCCTTTCCATCCCTGGAGTCCTGCAGAAAAACCTGGAGATGTCCTAGGAGGGTTTGGGGCATTCAGGGGGTCCCCAGGTTGGCCGCGGGGGGTCCCTTGAAGGATCTGGAAGCTCCCAGGATGGCTCCAGGAGCTCTGAGGAGCCACTGGGATGATCTGGAGATGTCCCAGTGGAGTCTGGTAGGGTCCAGAGAGTCCTCATGTGGGTCTGAGTGGTCCTGGAGTCATCCAGAAGGGTCTGGAGATGTCCCAGAGGGGTCTCTTTGAGATCAGAGGGCCCCCAGGGGTTCCGGGAGTCCTCCATGGGGGATTTTGAGGACAACCTCACATAGTGACACGTTCTCGCTCTGCTTTGTCCCCCTGGGAT
>NW_011318941.1:0-522 GCF_000146605.3 Meleagris gallopavo | reverse complement strand
GGGGGACACCTCACAAGGCCATGTGCTGGCAGAACTTTGGTGACAGTGTGTGACACTCGAGGGGTGATCGCCTGCGTGGGACACCACAGCAAAGACTGTGTGCAGTGCAGTGACCCTATCGGGAAGCCAGAATTGTCAACACAAATGGGGGGGAGAATTTGTCAGAATGTGGTGACGTCATGTCATCCTGTCCTCAAGGGGAAATGAGTCACCAGCTGCCATCCCATGATCCCAGACTCCCACTTCCCCCACTGCCCCCCAAGCCCCCGTTATCTACACCACAGTGAGCACTGAATTTCCGTGCTGTTGGGCCTCCCCAGGTGCCTGGTTTGTGGGGTTTGTGGTGGGGACAGAACTCAAATACCCCGCTTGGGACTCCCTGATGTTCTCTTCTAACCCCAGACAACCTCGTCTCCCCAAACGCAATGGTTCCAATTTCCCACTGGTGACCCAAAGGCTTCCCACTCACACCAAATCCGTTAATGCTCATCTCTTCTCCCAAAGTACTTCTCTATACCTGCA
>NW_011318940.1:0-488 GCF_000146605.3 Meleagris gallopavo | reverse complement strand
AATGCACTATTTTACAGCCCAAACTAGCTCCTTCTTCAACTGCACTGCACTTACAGAAAGTGTTACTGCTCTCATTCCTGCTGATAGCAGCAAATGGACCCAGGTCTGCCTGGCAGCTCTACATTGCTCAGAGCAAAGCTGCACGAGAAACAAACGCTACCAGGTGCGAAAGCTGATGAACACACTTCACTCCTGGGTTGCACAGCTATGAGTTGAAGCACCTTCACACTGTTCGGCCTCTCCAGGGACTTCACACAGCTTTAAGTACCACCATTTAGACACAGACTCATATCGCTGCACAGCCACCAACGGCCGCTGTCGGCCTCTCTATTCCTTCCATAGAGCACTGCCATCAGTCCCTCTTTGCACTCAAGACTCTCCTGTTTTCTCAGGTATCTCCTTTGTTGCACTACGGGAATGGTATTGCCATTAGCTACCGCAACCACCGCCAACCAAACCAAAACAAAAAGAACTTTCAGAAAGACCCC
>NW_011318939.1:0-515 GCF_000146605.3 Meleagris gallopavo | reverse complement strand
CCGCACGTCACAACCTTTAGGTTTGTTTAGTTTGACTCCCCTTTACGGCAGGGGACACCTCCAGCAGACCGGGCTGCTCACAGCTCCGTGCAGCCTGGCCTTGAACGCTTCCAGGGAGGGGGGCATCCACAACCTCGCTGGCAACCACTTCCAGTGTCTCACCACCCTCACAGTAAAGCATTACTTCCTAGTATCCACCCCAAATCTACCCCCTAGCAGCTTAAAGCCCCTCACCCTGTTGCAACGTGCCCCTATAAAATGTCCCTCCCCAGCTTTTTTTAGCCCCCAGTCGAGAACTGATGGGCTGCTCTAAGGTCTCTTTGGAGCCTTCTCCTCTCCATGCTGAATAGCCCAAAGCTGCCTCAGCCTGTCCCTGTCGGGGAGGTGCTCCAGCCCTCTTCATGGCCCTCCCTTGGCTCTGCTCCAACTACTCCATGTCCTTCTTGTGTTGGGGGCTCCTGGTCTGGATGCAATAGTAGTGTTGAACTTAGGGGCATGGTTTAGTGGGCAATATC
>NW_011318938.1:0-479 GCF_000146605.3 Meleagris gallopavo | reverse complement strand
AAGGATCTGGCCTTCTGCTAGGTGGCAGCACCTGCATGATCTGTTCCTGCATCTTTTTTTCTTTCCCAGGGTGGCCTTGTGCTTCCCGAGGAGTGTGCGGACCCTTCTGATGGGAGTGAGCAGCAAGGAGCCACAGAGATCTCAGCTTCCTTCCTGCCCAGCCACCTGGGTGAGGGACACTGCAAACAGCCCAGGAAGTAAGAGATGCCATGCCAATGTAAGCTATATGAAAGTATCTCCCAGAACAAAGAGAGGTGACGCTTCCTGTAATTATCTTCTTTTCTGTGTGTTCTGTAGTGTAGCTCTTAAGCTGTTTCCTGTGCTGAATCTCATCTTTGCGTAACTTGCAGTTGGTCATAAAGATGCATTCAAAACTCTGTGTTTCCTGTCTGCTTGTTCTCTCAGCCTTGTATTTATTTTTGTATGGCTCTTTAGTTTTTTGAAAAGCACCATTGCACGTTTGTTTTGGCCTTATACAG
>NW_011318937.1:0-432 GCF_000146605.3 Meleagris gallopavo | reverse complement strand
TTTCCTGGACTGTAGTAGCAAAGTGCAAGTGGAGTGCTTTGGAAATGGTCTGAAGTTGCCAGGTTGCTTGTGGTCACAGACATAATGTGGAACTATCTGTGGTGCCAGGGATAATTATGTTTGATGAACTTGAAAGCTTTCAGTGGTATTACAGCCATAATACAAATCATTGCCTGACCTCTAGAATTCTGTGTAAAATTGCTAGCTAGCTAGCAAGCTGCAGATGCTATTTTGTGTCAAGACAAGCTCTCCAAATAAATACATTATTACACTTGAAGATTCTTCTGTTCCAAGTGCTAGGGAATATTGTTCAGAAATGCCTGATCTCTGCAGCTAATATGTTATTCAGGGTTACTGAACGTATCACTTTCCTTTGGTAAGTGTTCAAGGAAGGCTGGTTGTTCACACAGGTTTCATTTTTGTCTTAAGACT
>NW_011318933.1:0-497 GCF_000146605.3 Meleagris gallopavo | reverse complement strand
GCCGTGCTGCCACTAGCTCTGATATCCACGCTGTGCGCTGCAGTGCAGTATGGAATGACGGTGGCCAACACAAAGCACCTTCAGTAAAGTACAATTTATTAATCACCAAAGATCTGGGGGAAGTACCTTTCAAACAGGAGTGTTTGCACGTAGCTCTCCTCTGGGAGAAGCCCGTTTTCTGCAGACTCTTACACCGTTCCTGTCACAGTCTGTACACCAGCAGCCGTCTCGTTTCTCTAAGCAAAGAAAACAACCAAAACCACATGACATGTCATTAGCTGCGCTATAGAGCTCTGTGAGCAATGGCACAGGTTCCGTATTTACCTACCTGTTCACCTCTTACGACCCTGCAGGTGTGAGAGGACCTCCGGAGGATCGGCCGGTCTCTCACGGCAGAGACGTTCCAGGTCTCCTGTCCTGTATCCTCCCAAGCTTATACACTGCAGCACAAAACACAAAACCCACTCAGACACAGCAAAGACTCCCATCGCTTCCAG
>NW_011318932.1:0-471 GCF_000146605.3 Meleagris gallopavo | reverse complement strand
GTATAGGGAGCCGGGCCCTTCTGCCTATGGCACCCCTTCCCTACTCTCGAGTTCTTCTGATTCCACCACAGCACTGCATGCAGCTGAATCTGCACGGTTGCAAATTACCATACGTGACAGCATCTCTGATTTGATAAGGCACTCGTGAGCTCATGAAACTCTTCTGGTTCTGCATGTACTCCAAGATGTAGACGATGAATAACTAAGTCCACAGATTCTCAAGCCGGTCAACTTTTCTCACCTGAAAGATTTTGCTGTGTAATTCCATTATGTTTGGAATACTCCCTGTCAGACCTCTGTCTGTCACCCAATTTCAGTGCATCTCTTAATGGAAAGTATTTCCCCAGCGCATGTTGAGCTTCTGGAAATAACTCATTCTGATTATGCCAAGCCAACTCTGGGTATGCTTTCTCAGAATGCAGTTGGATGATGTTTGGAAGAAATGATGGAAGCAACAAGAACTACCAAAAA
>NW_011318931.1:0-503 GCF_000146605.3 Meleagris gallopavo | reverse complement strand
GGATGATGTTTGGAAGAAAATGATGGAAAGCAACAAGAACTCCAAAAACTGGCCTTAATGTTCTCAATTTGCAGAACAACTGGTACTCATGGGTCAGTCAAAATCAGTTTCTTCCATTTCCGTGGACCAAACGCTAGAGTGCTTCCTTGAGTTATTCTTAAAGACTTGCTCCTAGCACTCTTCACTATTCCCTGTCTTTGTTCCCACACAAGTGCCAAGATCGCTACTCTGAAGACTAATGATGAAACTAGAAATCTGAAAATAGGGAGACCCTCCAAGACGCAGGACAGGCTCAGCATGGCCAGCAGCTGGGCTCATCCTACCCACAGAGATGAGGAAGCAGCAAAGAAAGATGGGTATTGTCTGGGTATTGTGTATGGTCCTCTTCTCTGACACTTGCTGGTGACTTTTCTAGAGAAGCACAACTTAGTCCATCGAGCTCAAACAACCTTCTACGCAGCCTTCTACGAGAATGGAAAGCAAGGCAAATTTACTCTCCCATC
>NW_011318930.1:0-641 GCF_000146605.3 Meleagris gallopavo | reverse complement strand
CTGAGAACTGCAGCTTCATGGAGGGAGCCTGAGTGCAAGGCGTCTCAGGAGGTCCATTAGTAGTCCAAGAAAGACTTACAGGCATGGCCAGTCCAAAGTGAGGGCACACTGCTCAGTGTGTGGCCTTGTTGAAACTGCGGTTTGATAATGCAGGCATGCAGATTCCTAAACTTCTTTGCATACTTGCTTTGTGCTTTCTTTGTGAAATTCTTGTGGTCCTCAAGCAGCCCACTAAGTCTTTGTTTCGCACTGTAATGCCGAGGGAGGAGATGACGGTGGAGCAGATGGATGTGGACTGAAGGAGGCTGCAGGCCGTGCAGAGCCCTCACGGGAGCAGACTCTGGGCCAGAACTGCGGCCCTTGGAGAGAGAAGCTTGTGGATGAGCATTTGACCCGGCAGCAGCTGCCACCCACGGGACACACATTCTGCTGCATTCATTTCCTAAAGGAGAGCACCCTGCTGTATGGACACATCCTGGAGCAGTTCTTGAACAGTCGCAGACTGAGGACTGCGTTATAGACAGACCTTACCTCCACATTGCCCGTTCCTCTGCAGCGCATTGTGGGATGATGAAGAAGAGGATGGGTGGGAGAAGAGAGATGTTGTTTTTTGTTTCCTTTCATTTCTGGATACGCCAGTC
>NW_011318929.1:0-331 GCF_000146605.3 Meleagris gallopavo | reverse complement strand
TTATCCATCATCTGTCAAACTTTGTGCAGTCTCAGGATCCTGACACGGGTTGTCAGCCTTGCTTTAGCTTCCCAGCTGTGTGTGAAGACTTGCTCCCTTGTGATGCACAATGTACTAAAGATTGAGAGGCGTAAAAGGTGCAGAGTTTTTTCCAGCTTTGATTTCCTGTCTGGAACTTTGGAACCCACTGCTTGCAGTTGTTAATCTGTCCCAAGTGGTCTAGTTTGGAATGCCCTCGTACTTCTTGGATTGCTCTGCTGTTCAAGATGGAGCAATTCTTTCAGGTACCACTGCACCGCTGCTGGTGGCTTCTAATTCTTGCTTTGTTTGT
>NW_011318928.1:0-468 GCF_000146605.3 Meleagris gallopavo | reverse complement strand
CTATGATTCTATTCTGTGATCCATAGTAGACCTGTGAAAACAGTGAAGTCATCTTCACTTCCTTTGTTTTTCTTCCAAAGAAGCCCTGAAATGTTCTCTTCTGTTTCAGATGTCATGCTGTGTCACACCAACGTAACTCCATTCTAAAATCTGCTTTGTAGGATTCCTGAAATGAAAAGGCACCATTTTGAACACCTCCTGGACAGATTAACTGTGCTTATCTCTGATACACCTGCCTTTTCAACAGCAGTTGCACATGGCTGGAGCTGTGCACAAACTTGCAGTACACCCTCCTCATTGCTGCAGAGCCTCAGGGCCCTTCTTCCCCTGATGGCTTTCTGCCCAAGATTCAGCTGTGAGCTCCTCATCCTGTGGCAGCTGAGAACAGGATTCTCTGCTCTCGAGCACCACGACACAAACTTCTTTCGTTTCATAGTGCAGAGTGTGAATGTGAGTATATTGATCAAG
>NW_011318927.1:0-463 GCF_000146605.3 Meleagris gallopavo | reverse complement strand
TTTCTGGATCTCCTTCTTATCAACTGGCAACTATAATTGAGAAATGGGGTCCCCTGCGTACTTTGGCGAGTATTTCCCCAGTACGCTTAACAGAATACTTTCAGGGACTGGACAAAGATGTCTTAACTACGAAGGAAAGGCAATTAGCTGCATCCACAGTGGCATGGCCACTGCTGAATGCTTGAAATCAAGCAGAGACAAGATCAGGTAATTTAGAAAATGAAAATCAGCTCCTAAAAGCTCGGATTGACAAATTGGAGCAAGAACTTAATGTATTGATGGGAAAAAAACCAGTTTTACAGTCTCTAGGCCAGGTCCGTAGTATTTCAATAGACGATAGTCATATCTCTGAAGTAGCGGACCTGGTTCAAGAGGAAAACGGGAGTTCCAAATCAGACCTAGAGGTTCCAGTCATGGCGGATCCCCTGCAACTCCGTCCTATTATAACTCAAAAAACGAAAAA
>NW_011318926.1:0-305 GCF_000146605.3 Meleagris gallopavo | reverse complement strand
ACAAGGTCTTGACTCGTCATTATCTTCTGCACTCTGCACAGGACTCCATGCCCAGGACCTGCAGATGCCCAACAGCAGCTCCATCAGCGAGTTCTCCTGCTGGCGTTGGCAGACACGCGGCAGCTGCAGCTCCTGCACTTCTGGCTCTTGCTGGGCATCTACCTGGCTGCCCTCCTGGGCAACGGCCTCATCAGCACAGCTGTAGCCTGCCACCACCGCCTGCACAGCCCCATGTACTTCTTCCTGCTCAACCTCGCCCTCCTCGACCTGGGCTGCATCTCCACCACTCTCCCCAAAGCCATGGC
>NW_011318925.1:0-487 GCF_000146605.3 Meleagris gallopavo | reverse complement strand
AGCAATGCTCTTGAGCTCTGTCCCTTTCCTGGGCCAGTATCCCAAGCTGTCTTGAGCCCAAAGCCTGTCTCTCTTTTTGCCTGGGGTTCTGTGGGAAAGGTTGGACTTTGCCAGCCGCCAGCTTCACAACGCAAGGGACAGCAGCAGGGCAGTCCTGCAGCTCATGGCAGCCCCGTGGCTCTGTTCCTTTGCCAGGCTGGAGAGCTGAATCGGCTCTGAGACGTGGCCCCGGTTGTCCTCCTGACAGTTGATGCTGATCCTTCCCTGAGTCCTGTTGCAGACCGCTGACAAGAGGAGCAAGTAACAGGCAGAAGGATCTGGCCTTCTGCTAGGTGGCAGCCACCTGCATGATCTGTTCCTGCATTCTTTTTTCTTCCCAGGGTGGCCTTGTGCTTCCCGAGGAGTGTGCGGACCCTTCTGATGGGAGTGAGCAGCAGGGAGCCACAGAGATCTCAGCTTCCTTCCTGCCCAGCCACCTGGGTGAGGG
>NW_011318924.1:0-406 GCF_000146605.3 Meleagris gallopavo | reverse complement strand
CTGGACCTGCTCCAAAAGCTCCACATCATTCCCGTGCTGGAGCCCCAGGCCTGGACGCAGTGCTGCACATGGGGCCGCACCAGAGCCGAGTCAGGGGGACAATCACCTCCCTCTCCCTGCTGGTCGCTCCTCTTTGAATGCAGCCCAGGATACAGTTGGCCTTCTGGGCTGCAAGTGCACACTACTGGCTTATGTCCAGCTCTTTGTCCACCAGGATCCCCGAGTCCTCCGCAGGGCTGCTCCCAAGGGCTTCTACGCCCAGTTGGTACAAGCATCTGGGTTTCCCCTTCCATCAGGGACATCAACAGTGGGGTTGGAGTGCACCCTAAGGACACCAAGCTGTGGGGTGCAGTGACACAGCAGAGGGACGGGATGCCATCCACAGAGACCTCAACAGGCTGAGCAG
>NW_011318923.1:0-473 GCF_000146605.3 Meleagris gallopavo | reverse complement strand
GGGACATCAACAGTGGGGTTGAGTGCACCCTAAGGACACCAAGCTGTGGGGTGCAGTGACACAGCAGAGGGACGGGATGCCATCCACAGAGACCTCAACAGGCTGAGCAGTGGGCACAAATCCAAGTGCAGGGTCAGTAGCTGGGATGAGGGAACACCCACCACCAAAACATGCTAGGGGATGAAAGGACTGAGCGTAGTCCTGCTCCATAAGGCCTGGGAGTACTGGTGGGTGGGAGCTGGACACAAGCCAGCAGTGGGCCCTTCCAGCCCAGAAAGCCAACCGTATCCTGGGCTGCATCCAAAGATGCGCAGTCAGCGGGCCAAAGGGAGGAGATCCCCCATCCCCTCTGCTCTGCGCTGGTCAGGCCTCACCTGCAGTGCTGCGTCCAGATGTGGAGTCCTCAGTGCAGGGAGACATGGAGCTGTGCGAGTGCATCCAGAGTACAGCCACAAACACGACCCGAAGGATGG
>NW_011318922.1:0-465 GCF_000146605.3 Meleagris gallopavo | reverse complement strand
AGAGGGACGGGATGCCATCCACAGAGACCTCAACAGGCTGAGCAGTGGGCACAAATCCAAGTGCAGGGTCAGTAGCTGGGATGAGGGAACACCCACCACCAAAACATGCTAGGGGATGAAAGGACTGAGCGTAGTCCTGCTCCATAAGGCCTGGGAGTACTGGTGGGTGGGAGCTGGACACAAGCCAGCAATGGGCCCTTCCAGCCCAGAAAGCCAACCGTATCCTGGGCTGCATCCAAAGATGCGCAGTCAGCGGGCCAAAGGGAGGAGATCCCCCATCCCTCTGCTCTGCGCTGGTCAGGCCTCACCTGCAGTGCTGCGTCCAGATGTGGAGTCCTCAGTGCAGGGAGACATGGAGCTGTGCGAGTGCATCCAGAGTACAGCCACAAACACGAACCCAAGGATGGAAACCCCCTCTCCTGTAAGCAAGGAGAGCTGGGCTGTTCAGCCTCCTGGAGAAGTGAA
>NW_011318921.1:0-539 GCF_000146605.3 Meleagris gallopavo | reverse complement strand
TCATAGAGTTAACTAGAGCAATTTACACCCGTAAATTTACACCAGTAGGCCTCTGCCCTGCCCCCCAACCCACAAAATGGGAAGGAAGGAAGGAAGAAAAAAAACAAGCGGCAACAATCTATGGAGGAAAACTTATTTTACTAACTATGATACCGGAATGCAAGATCACACAATATAATACAATCTGATTGAAATTGAGACTAAGAAATCAAATAAGATAGGAGAGGGAGAGTTCCCGAGACCGAGTCACACCTGAAAAGCTTGGAACGGCCAGGAAAGCACCTCCAGCACCCACTGCCAGGCAGTAAGAGACCGCCCCACCCGGAAGGGCCAGATCCCAGGACTTCCGTAATGTATAGGGATAGGTGCCTGGAATTGGAGCATTAACACTTGAACTCCCAGTACACTACATGATGTTTTGATGCGGAATACTGAGAACCAAAAAAAAACCATAAAACCATGACACATGTGCAAGGAATTACGAGTAGCACAGCCTGGCCACAGGCAGGCTAAGTTAGAGAACAGCTCCATAGAGATTT
>NW_011318920.1:0-441 GCF_000146605.3 Meleagris gallopavo | reverse complement strand
CGGTGTATCGGATCTCTGTATTAGGGAAAGCTCACCCTTTTAGTCAACCTAATCATTGGTTCACGCCGTGAAGGGGTGGAATGTATGGGGCTGCTGAATCATGGCCTGAACCTTTGATTGATCACCTGAGGCGAGCAATGAGTCAGCCACGGGAGCACAGGTGAAGGCAATTCAGCTGTGCTGCAGGAAGGGGTGGAGCCTGGCTCCACCTCTCCTAGACCCATTTAAGAGCTGACTGCCAGTGGGGAAGGATCTCTCTCTGGAGATCCGCTCCATCAGGAGTTCGTCTGGCGAGCCCAGGACAGGGTGAGTGACTTTCTCTTCTTTCTCCAATATATGTTCTATTAGCCGAGCTCCTGGATATGGATCTATACCATCTGTATATCCATTGATTAAACAATTGGCGAGTCAGGCAATTGTTTGATGTAAATCCACTTTACA
>NW_011318919.1:0-484 GCF_000146605.3 Meleagris gallopavo | reverse complement strand
TCCATCCTGTCAGTGGATTAGATTTCATACTCCATTGTAAAACTGCTTTTAGAATTGGTATTGCAGAAATGATCTTGAGGTCCCTTCCAACCCGGGCCATTCTGTGATTCTGTGACTAGGAAAGGCGTTACAACGGAGGTGTGATGGTGGGAGGACTGGCACAGCAGAGAGGTACTATAAAGGAAGGGAAGAAGATTGCTCCCCCATATCAGAAGATTCCAGGTGCAGAGGAAAAAGCATCACCAAGGAGGGACCTCCAGAAGGAGATCCTTCCCCAGCTGCAGTCAGCCCTTGCATGAGCTCTGAGAGAGGTGCAGCCAGGCTCCAGCCCTTCCGTCACACAGCTGAATTGCCTTCACCTGTGCTCCCAGGGCTGAGCAGCTCCTTTCTGCAGGTGCTCAACCAGTGCTTCAGGCTGGGACTCAACAGATCCCATGCATATGTGAAAGATTTTTGTTTTTTCTTTTTCTAGGGAGATTGAAAA
>NW_011318918.1:0-451 GCF_000146605.3 Meleagris gallopavo | reverse complement strand
GATGGCAGTTCCCTCAGAAACACCCGTTTCCTCACAAATATGTGGCTCATCTATCCGAAATACATTTCTGTCCCCCGAAAGGTGGCATTTTCTCCCAGAAACACCAGCTTGCCCACTGACACATGACCTTCCCCCCCAGGTAAGAAATTTTCTCCCAGCTCTACCAGTTCTCTTGAAATTCCACACATTTTCCACCAAAAATACTACTTCACATATCCAAATGGGACATAGACTACAAAAGCATGACAATTTCTCACACATATACCATTTTGATATGACCCATAGCTCGTTTTCTCTCAGAAATAACATTTCTGGCCCATAAATGGCTTTTTCTTTCAGAAATTCCAACTTTCCAGGCGCAAATAGATTATCTTTTCCCTTCAAAAGACTACGGAAAAGCGGTATTTCCCGGAAAAAAACGTCATCTATTTGGGAGAAATCTGGTATGTCT
>NW_011318917.1:0-598 GCF_000146605.3 Meleagris gallopavo | reverse complement strand
ATACCATTTTGATATGACCCATTAGCTCGTTTTCTCTCAGAAATAACATTTCTGGCCCATAAATGGCTTTTTCTTTCAGAAATTCCAACTTTCCAGGCGCAAATAGATTATCTTTTCCCTTCAAAAGACTACGGAAAAGCGGTATTTCCCGGAAAAAAACGTCATCTATTTGGGAGAAATCTGGTATGTCTTGAAGAAAATGTCTCCGTAGGGAGAAGGCTAATATTTGCGAGGTGTAATGACAGATCTTCTGCAGGGAAGTTGTTTTTCTAGCTGAAAAGGTCTAATTTTTCGAATTAGAATGGTACTTCTGACGGTAATGTGATATTGCTGATTTAAGTGATATTGGTGATTGTAAGGTAGAGGTCATCACACGGAAACGCGCACGGAAACGTACTGCCAGACTACAACAAGTGCAATGCACTTCGGACGCAGCACAGCGTGTGGGATTCTGCCACTGCACATGGCGGCTAAAGTTCCAGTTTAAAGCCGCTGAGAAATCGGTGTAGCGCTACATCGCGAATGCCGCGTTCTAGCCCTGAAAGCGAAGGCGTGCTATTCCGAAGCCGAGAAGGTGCGAATTCAGCCTGCTGCACTA
>NW_011318916.1:0-479 GCF_000146605.3 Meleagris gallopavo | reverse complement strand
AGTTATAACCCATCCACACGGCTCGCAGTTCTGCCCATTGGCTGAAGGTGGGTCAGATCTTTTACCACCCCTGAATCGGCAGAGTGCTCTTGACTATAACTTCAGCCGTTTGAGTTATTGGCTCTATTGCCTGCAATGCCGAATAGACAGCCAATAACTGTCTTTCAATCCTACTGTATCTTTCTTCTGCTCCATGCCAGATCTGAGCCCAGAAACCAATGGGGGTCCAAACAGAACTCTGGCGTTGCCACAGGCCCCAACCAAAGCCATCTTGAGTGACGCAAACATCCAACTCGGCTGGGAGGGTAGGATCAAATACACCCAATGCCTGGGCTTGTTGAACTGCCAGTTGTACTTGTTGGAAAGTGTCCTGTTCTGTTTTCCCCCAATCCCAAAGCTGCCCCTTTCTTGTGAGTCTGTACAGTGGCCTTAGCAGCTGCGCTAGGTGAGCTATAAAAGAACGCCAATAACCCAATACA
>NW_011318914.1:0-621 GCF_000146605.3 Meleagris gallopavo | reverse complement strand
GTTCCGCACGCCGTAGCTTCTGATGTAAGCAACGGGCGATGTTCTCGGATGGTGAATTCTCAATCCATCGAACTCGGGCCAGCGTGTCGGCTTCATCATTTCCGGAGACTGTAGGGGCCGATGACCAGAAACATGGTAGACACGTACAGTCCTGTGTTTGACTGTATTCCATATGTCTAACCACATGTCCTTGCCCCAGATCGGCCGGGCACGGACAGTCCATTCTTGGGTGGCCCACTGTGCAATCCACAAAGTGAGCCCTCGGTACACAGCCCAACTATCCGTACAGATGTTCAGGATACCATCACCGGCTTCCTTACTTATAACCATCCACACGGCTCGCAGTTCTGCCCGTTGGCTGCTCTGACCATCCCCCTCATCAAACCAGATGGTCTCAGTAGAAGGATGGTATGCTATTGCTCTCCACTTGCTCGGATTGCCCCTGCTGGATCCATCTGTGTACCAAGCATCTTCAGGGATAGGGTATTTTCCCTCCTGAGCGGGACTCTTCTGCGCTGGAGCGACCAGTATTCCTTTCGGTGTGTCACTGTGATATGTTAGTGGGCCTAGGATCTTCTGAAGTTCTTCTTTCAAAGGGGATGAAGACAGACTGCTCCTTTG
>NW_011318913.1:0-525 GCF_000146605.3 Meleagris gallopavo | reverse complement strand
CTCCATCCCTCTGATAGCAGAGTGCAGGCCACAGTTTGCTTTTACTTAAAGGAGCATCTAGCACATCTGGAATTGACTGCTCCAGGGGTGGAAACACAGCCGTACCATTTGTCATGGGCTGATCCAGACTGCACTGGAATAGGGGGGGAAGCTCCTGAACACCTGCAATACATCAATGACATTACTGTGTGGGGCAACACAGCAGAGGAATTTTTGAGAAAGGGAAGAAAATAATCCAAATCCTTCTGTCAGCTGGTTTTTCCATTAAAGGAAGACACTCTATATTGGAACATTTAGCCAGATGAGTCACTCTAACTGAAGTTTCCCAAGAAGTTCAGTCTGATACAGATATCCAGTGTGGAAAGCATTAGTCCATAGTACTTGAGGTCTGAAATTTTGGAAGAAAGGTGCAACAGACTACTTTGACTGTTGTTTCAGCTTTGCCTGTAACTATTCACAGAATTACCCAGGTTGGAAGGGACCTCAAGGATCATCAAGTCCAACCGCAGCCTAACCGCAGTACCC
>NW_011318912.1:0-575 GCF_000146605.3 Meleagris gallopavo | reverse complement strand
AACACAGCAGAGGAATTTTTGAGAAAGGGAAGAAAATAATCCAAATCCTTCTGTCAGCTGGTTTTCCATTAAAGGAAGACACTCTATATTGGAACATTTAGCCAGATGAGTCACTCTAACTGAAGTTTCCCAAGAAGTTCAGTCTGATACAGATATCCAGTGTGGAAAGCATTAGTCCATAGTACTTGAGGTCTGAAATTTTGGAAGAAAGGTGCAACAGACTACTTTGACTGTTGTTTCAGCTTTGCCTGTAACTATTCACAGAATTACCCAGGTTGGAAGGGACCTCAAGGATCATCAAGTCCAACCGCAGCCTAACCGCAGTACCCTAACTCCAGCAGCCCTCTGCTGAATCAGATCTCCGAGCACCACATCCAAATGGCTCTTAAACTCATCCAGGGACGGTGACTCAACCACCTCCCTGGGGAGCCTATTCCAGTGTTTAACTACCCTTTCTGTAAAGAAGTGTTTCCTAACGTCCAACCTCAACTTACCTTGGCCATTTCCCCTCGTCTTGTCACCTGTCACCAGTGAGAAGAGACCTACCCTGCTCTCACTGTAAGCACCTTTCAGGT
>NW_011318911.1:0-588 GCF_000146605.3 Meleagris gallopavo | reverse complement strand
CTTGTTGAACTTTATTCTGTCCGTGCCTTGGCCTTCCCGATGCCATCTCTGCACATCCAAACAACATCCCTCTGTTCCTCCCTGGCCACATATCCCCACTTCCACTGCTTCCTTCTTTTCCCTCAGCCTTCCCAGCAGGTCCCTGCTCAGCCACGCTAGTTTCCTGCCCCCTCGCCTGATTTCTTATTCTGAGGGATGGAGAGCTCTTGTGCTCTCAGAAGCATGTTCTTAAATGTGCTGCCAGCTGTGTTCCATTCCTTTGTGCCCAAGGACAGTTTCCTAGGAGATCTCATTCAACCATTCCTCAAACAGTTCACTGAAGTTCACTCCCCTGAAGTTCAGCATCTTGACTCCACTCTTTGCCAGGCCCATGTGTCTGGAGATCACAAACTCAACCAGGGCACGGTTGCTGCAGCTCAGACTGCCTCCAATCTTAACCTCTTTGACCACCTCCTCTGCATGGCTGAGCACCAGGTCCAGCAGCCATTGGTGGCCAGCTGGTCGACCCCTCTGGTCGACCTGTCCAAGACCTGTACCAGAAAGTCACCATTATTGGGCTCAAGGAGTCTCCTGGATCACTTGCAGCTA
>NW_011318910.1:0-437 GCF_000146605.3 Meleagris gallopavo | reverse complement strand
GCTTTTTCCACCCATCTCCATGGAACATGCAGAGTTATGCAGCTGACTGAATTGGATCTTTCTCTGTTCTGTATTTTCAGGAGTTCAAGGCACTCAAAGCTAATACACGTCTCTATTCTCTATTCCAAATGATGAAACCTCAGTTTTCTATGTGTTCTCATGTGAATGGCATCAGAAGCAGCCTGGTGCCATGCCAGTTCCCTGGGCTGTCCAGCACACTCACATGCAGCTGCAAATGCAGCACAGGGCCTTCAGGAAAGCCATGCCCAGGAGTGTCCGTGCTGCTTGGACAACTTGGTGCCCCACAATGGGTCCAATGGTTATGTGCCACCTTCTGAACACAAATAACATAAAAGCACTAAATCCAATAACCAGTTCTCAATAGGTTATTGTCTTATGTGTTTTACACTAATGAGAACACCAGCGTAAGCTGGGCT
>NW_011318909.1:0-563 GCF_000146605.3 Meleagris gallopavo | reverse complement strand
CTAACAAAAATAAATTCTAGGTACAAATAATTCCCAGATATGGGACTAGTGGAAAATACAGACTCAGATCAAAGAAGTCATTCTACTTCACGTATACTTACAAAAACTAAATGGAAACCCTAGGAATAAGATAGGAGTTTCATACTCCATGGCATCCTTCCTCCCCCTGGAAAAGGCAAAATGGATGAATCAGACATTAAAGAAACATCTGTCAAAAGTGGTTTTGGAAACTAAGCTCCCATGGACTAAATGCTTACCCCTAGCACTGCTAAGAATCAGAACTTTCCCTACCTGAGAAAGGGGATGGAATTCTTCAGTTTGAAACTAAAGATGTATTTTTCAAAAACTATATACTTGTTATCTTTACCTTCTCTCACACACCAAGGACTGTTGGCCCAAGCCATGCCACTAGAGTTTGCCATCCACAACTTCCAACCTGGAGACTGGATATTGATCCAGTCTTGGATAGAAGCTAAACTTCAGCCCTAGTGGGACAGACCCTTCCAAGTTCTGCTGATCACAGAGACAGTTGTTCAAACCACTGAAAAATGTTGGCCTCATAA
>NW_011318908.1:0-424 GCF_000146605.3 Meleagris gallopavo | reverse complement strand
TAATATGACTTGCACAGTTAAAGGTGACATTGCCTGTGTTCTGCAAGAACGACTCGGAGTAGGAGAAAGAGGTGGGGCCGGAGCCTCCCGTTGTAACTGTAAAGGGTGCATTGCTTGTGAATGGGGATGGGACGGGACACTGAAAGTGACAATAGCCGTCATCTGCAGAGATCTCGGAAACCCGATATCCCAGCGTGAGCACTGGAAGCCTGGGGAGGGGAGGGGGTGAAGCTGAAATATAATGCTAGTAATGTATGTGATGATGAAAGTCTAGAAAGCGAAAAGGGTTTGGAAAAAACACAGGCTGAGGAAGGCAAAGTTGAGCAAGGTCTAACAGGGATGTCCTTACCAAGAAGAAGAGGTAAGGGAGAGCCTGGAAGGGCTCAGGGAGAGTTCCCCCCCACTGGGCCAAAAGCAGCTGGGG
>NW_011318906.1:0-500 GCF_000146605.3 Meleagris gallopavo | reverse complement strand
AAGTTGATTCGTCAACTAGAGGATCAGGGAGTGATCAGCAAACTCACTCACCCTTTAACAGCCCCATATGGCCAGTACGTAAAGCCAGTGGAGAATGGAGACTGACGGTGGACTACCGTGGCCTGAATGAAGTCACACCCCCACTGAGTGCTGCTGTGCCGGACATGTTAGAGCTCCAATATGAACTAGAGTCAAAGGCAGCCAAATGGTATGCCACCATTGACATTGCTAATGCCTTCTTTTCCATTCCTTTGGCTAAAGAATGTAGGCCACAGTTTGCTTTCACATGGAGGGGCGTTCAGTATACTTGGAACCGTTTGCCCCAGGGGTGGAAACACAGCCCAACCATTTGCCATGGGTTGATCCAAACTGTATTGGAACAAGGCAGTGCTCCTGAGCACCTGCAGTACATTGATGATATCGTTGTGTGGGGCGATACAGCAGAAGAAGTCTTCACGAAAGGAGAGCGAATAATCCAAATTCTTCTGTGTGCTGGTTTT
>NW_011318905.1:0-459 GCF_000146605.3 Meleagris gallopavo | reverse complement strand
ACTCCCCCATGCTGACCATCCACAGCTAGATCAAGTTGCTCAGAGTCTGAGCCAGGCTCACCTTGAAAGGGCCAGCACATCCACCATGTCTCTGGCAACCTGTGCCACTGCCTCAGCACCCTCACTGTACAAGACATTTTCCTTAGATTTCACCTCCATTTTCCCTTGTTCTTTCCTTTAGGTATTGAAAGGCTGTTACCAGGTTCCCTTGGAGCCTTCACTTCTCCAGGAGGCTGAACAGCCCAGCTCTCCTTGCTTTACAGGAGAGGGGGTTTCCATCCTTGGGTTCGTGTTTGTGGCTGTACTCTGGATGCACTCGCACAGCTCCATGTCTCCCTGCACTGAGGACTCCACATCTGGACGCAGCACTGCAGCTGAGGCCTGACCAGCGCAGAGCAGAGGGATGGGGATCTCCTCCCTTGGCCCGCTGACTGCGCATCTTTGGATGCAGCCCAGGAT
>NW_011318904.1:0-403 GCF_000146605.3 Meleagris gallopavo | reverse complement strand
TGAGGGCTTTGCTGGGTGAGCATCACCCTGCTGAAGAGCAGGCAGCTGTTGTCTTTGCAGACAGCCACATCCATGGGGATTGGGAGCTTTTTCTGCCTTCCAGCTCTTGGCTGCTGCTCTGAGAGTGGAGGTTCTTGCCCGGAGAGAACCACCAGCAGAAAGGATCCCCTGCGCGGCTTCTGAGCCCTTCCAGACAAACCGGCTGGATTAGCGTGGCCTGTGACCTGGGTTTGGAGTTAACCCAGCAGGCTTTGCCCAAAGCAGAATGACCTGTGGGCACAGCGTCCAGCAGGTGGAAGGGACCAACAGCTGCAGACAGCAGCAGCCTGAGCAGCTCTTGAGGGAAATCCTCACTGCGCACAAAAGGCCCAGAAGAGGAGAGCAGCTTGTCCCTGTGTTCACG
>NW_011318903.1:0-552 GCF_000146605.3 Meleagris gallopavo | reverse complement strand
GCCATAGGGACACGATGGGAGTCCCTTAGCAATGAAAATCGGAGTGTTGACCACAACATCAGTAGGCCATGTACCTATTACTGGAGGGACTACTGAGCCTCCCACCTCCAACAATCTCCCCCAAGGTGCAAGTAGGCCACAACACTTGGGTCCTACCTGCACCTTCCATGGCCATTTTATTCTGTGGGTGCCAGGATCTAAATTCTCAGGGGCAGAGAGCAGAAGATTATTTTCATTACCAATCTGGGGTCTTACCTGATGATCAGTGCCCGTAATTTGGATCCTAAGCGGGGTAGCCCACGTTGTCTGCAACATTCTCAGGGCACTGGGGCTACCATCTCAGGGTCTTTCATTCAGGTCTCGCAAGGTTTCATACAGTCTCTTTGTCCACCTCTGCAGGGACTGGGAGTCTGTCTTCAGGGCAGCCTTAAGAATACCATTATAACGTTCGATGAGGCCTGCCCTCGTTGGATTATATGGCAGGTGGAATCGCCATTCGATGTTATTTTCTTCTGCCCAGCGTTGTATCAGTGCACCAGTAAATGAGTTCCT
>NW_011318902.1:0-534 GCF_000146605.3 Meleagris gallopavo | reverse complement strand
TACTAATTACAGAGAATTCAGAGAATAAATGAAGTATTGTTTTACTATAAGTAATTGTAAGAGAGAAAAGAGAATGCACGTAAATACATCATTCCAAATTTTGCAGGAAAGTGTCTTTGAGTGATTGTCCATCTGTACCTTCTTACTATAGGCAGGCTTACATCCAAACATTTTGAGTCTGGGAACTTTTAAAACTAGCATCAGTGGCAGAGATTTTTTCTTTTTTTTTCCCCACTTCTCTCACTTTTTCACACCACAAGTGAAGCGTGTCACGGGTGAAAAGCCCACATGCACACACATATTGCTGCTTTAAGTTCTGGGAAAAGCAAGGGAAAGTTAGAGGTTGTTTCTTATGAGTGTCTTTGTGTTTGTGTCTTAGTATACATTTCAGATTTTATCACTGTTTTTCATTCCCTTTTGTGGTATTTTTATACTTTGCTTTGCCTCCTTTGGTCTAATGTCAGTTGGGAGTGTTGATCTGCCAGAGGGGAGAAGGGCACTGCAGAGGGACCTGGATAGACTGGATCGATGGGC
>NW_011318901.1:0-718 GCF_000146605.3 Meleagris gallopavo | reverse complement strand
AAACTATATGATCACTGTGGTCCTTTTCAACTCAGGCCATTCTACGATTCCATGACCTCGTGTGTTCATGAAAATTACAGAGTGCAGATAGATTGGAAAAGGGGAGGTGGAATTTGGGTATAGGGTCCCCAGCCCCAAGCTGGGTGCACGGTGAGAGGCATTGTGACATCACAGGGTGGGGCATGACATCAGCCTTTATTGAGTCACATGGGCAGCCTCCCCCAGCTCAGCTCAGAGACGTGGGGCAGTCACTCTGTCCTGGTGGTCACTGCTGGAGCTCTGCTCTGGGTGACAGCCACTTGTGTGTTGAGAGTGGTCCTTGCGAGAGAACAGGATGAAGCTCAGCCTGATTCTCGTCTTGATTTTAGTTCTTTTCATGTCTTCAATTCCTGGCAGTTCCAGCTGCCTCAGCTGGGTCCGGAATTGGGACAGAAAGCTGCTCCTTCCCAAGGAGCAGCATCCCTTAGAGACCAAGAGTCAGACCTCCGGCTGGCTCTGTTGGTTTGGAGTAACCACCTGCCCCGTCAAGATTGAGGATGGGAAAAAAACCCAGGTCCTTCCCGAGGAGCAGCGTCCGGTTGACACCAAGAGCCAGCCCTCCATCTGGCTCTGCCGGTTTGGAGTAACCACCTGCTCCACCAAGATGGAGGACGGGAACCAAAACCAGGTTCTTCCTGAGGAGCAGCGTCCGGTTGACACCAAGAGCCAGCTCTCCATC
>NW_011318899.1:0-518 GCF_000146605.3 Meleagris gallopavo | reverse complement strand
AAAATATAAACACACGCACAAGGAATTACTGACTGCACTCCCTCAACATCAAGTTCCCTTGTGGTACACTTTGAACATCCCCGTTTTCCTGCATCACCCACCAAGTGGACCCAGGTCCCTGGGCAAAAACAGTTCCACGAAGAGGTTTGTCCTTCTCAGAGGCTGGAATAACCCAAACTGCCTTTCCCAACATATTCTTTACATGTATAACAGGGACTTTTATCTCCCTCTACGGTATGTAGGGAGCTGGACTGGGTTGGACCACCACGATTGATAGATCCTCTGGTATTGACTAACCAGGTGGCTTCTGCCAAATGCTTCTCCCAGTGCTTAAATGTACTGCCTCCCATTGCTTTCAGCATAGTTTTTAACAACCCATTGTATCGTTCAATCTTACCTGAGGCTGGTGCATGGTAGGGAATATGGTAAATCCACTCAATACCATGACCTTTAGCCCAGGTATCTGCAAGAGAATTTTAAAATGAGTCCCATTATCTGACTCAATTCTTTCTGGGGTA
>NW_011318898.1:0-415 GCF_000146605.3 Meleagris gallopavo | reverse complement strand
CTGCAAGAGAATTTTAAATGAGTCCCATTATCTGACTCAATTCTTCTGGGGTACCATGTCGCCACAGGACTTGTGTCTCAAGACCTAATATGGTATTTCGGGCAGTAGCTGGGGTACTGCATAGGTTTCAAGCCACCCAGTTGTTGCCTCCACCATGGTGAGCACATAACGCTTACCATTACGAGATCGTGGCAAGGTGATATAATCAACCTGCCATGCCTCCCCATATTTGTACTTTTGCCATCACCCTTCCTCCCAGAGAGGTTTCATTCTCTTGGCTTGTTTAATTGTGGCACATGTGTCACAGTCATGAATGATTTGCGCAATAGCATCCATAGTTAAATCCACCCCTCGGTCTCTAGCCCACTTATATGTCGCATCTCTCCCTTGATGGCCTGAGGTCTCATGGGCCCAT
>NW_011318897.1:0-498 GCF_000146605.3 Meleagris gallopavo | reverse complement strand
TTTCTTCAGACTTCGAATTTCATTCATTTTCTAGAGATCGATCAACAATGGTAACGATATCTTGCTCACCTCTTACTCTTTCGGGACTTCTTGTTGCCCTCATTGGCGCCGGTGACCGTGGTCTTACTGAGGGCCCCTCCCCTGGACTTAGGGGTGCTTCTTGTGGATCTTGGAGCCACTCCTCTGGACCTCTCTCCTCTTCTTTCTTCTCTTCTAACTGAGTCGAGATTCGTTTCATTTTCCGTCCTCTTACAGGGGCAAGTGACATCAATTGTGGTGCTTCCTGTAGTTGATCAGGTTGGTCAGTTCCAATGCTCTCATCCTCCAGTTCAGCTCGGAGCCTGTCTCGTTCGATTATGAGAGTATCTAGCTCAGATTGGAGGGTGTCTTGTTGAGATTGAAGACTGTTGAGTTTGGATTGCAGGGAGTCTCTCTCAATTCGGAGGGCATCTCTCTCAGATTGGAGGCTGTTTCTCTCGACCAGGAGACTCTCTCGCT
>NW_011318894.1:0-562 GCF_000146605.3 Meleagris gallopavo | reverse complement strand
CCAGCTCGGGTACGAGCATCTTTTGCAGAACACTAATTCGGTCCGAGACACTCTGCAAGTTATACCAGTTCTGTCGTGCCCAATCCACACCTGATAAAGAGGGTCGAGCACCATGTTTTTCTAAAAGATCAAATAATGTATCTTCACTTTTCATGTTGGCAATACTGTCACTCATTTTTTCAATATGCTGAAAGATCTACACTAAGGGAGGAAGAGGTGCACGTACTCAAAAGCTCAGGTAACTCCTTACCTCCTGCCGGGGAGGCACACAACACCTATTAAACAAATGCAAATACTCCAATCACTCTTCCCTTTCTCAGAGGGAAGCACACAAAAAGGTTCAAATTTCACACTTAAGTTACAAGATACTAAATCACAAAATGCAGAGAGATCTTCCTGAGGAGGCACAAACGTATTAAACAAAACGCAAATAGTCAAAATACGTCCCCGAGAGGTATACACATAAGCAACAACATTTCAGAATGCGGAGCGGTCTTCCTGGAGAAGGACTCACGTCTAAATTTATATCGCCCCTTGCAACTCCAGGAGGTGCACACAGCTC
>NW_011318893.1:0-588 GCF_000146605.3 Meleagris gallopavo | reverse complement strand
AAGTTATACCAGTTCTGTCGTGCCCAATCCACACCTGATAAAGAGGGTCGAGCACCATGTTTTTCTAAAAGATCAAATAATGTATCTTCACTTTTCATGTTGGCAATACTGTCACTCATTTTTTCAATATGCTGAAAGATCTACACTAAGGGAGGAAGAGGTGCACGTACTCAAAAGCTCAGGTAACTCCTTACCTCCTGCCGGGAGGCACACAACACCTATTAAACAAATGCAAATACTCCAATCACTCTTCCCTTTCTCAGAGGGAAGCACACAAAAAGGTTCAAATTTCACACTTACGTTACAAGATACTAAATCACAAAATGCAGAGAGATCTTCCTGAGGAGGCACAAACGTATTAAACAAAACGCAAATAGTCAAAATACGTCCCCGAGAGGTATACACATAAGCAACAACATTTCAGAATACGGAGCGGTCTTCCTGGAGAAGGACTCACGTCTAAATTTATATCGCCCCTTGCAACTCCAGGAGGTGCACACAGCTCAAACCACTACTCCCTTTCTTTGCGGGGGAGCACAAAAAAATTCAGTTACAAGATAACCACAGAGAGGTCTTCCCGAGGAGGCA
>NW_011318891.1:0-552 GCF_000146605.3 Meleagris gallopavo | reverse complement strand
TAAGGATATCCCGTCCAAGCGATTGCCAGTCGTCACCACCCAAAATCGTGTTTAAGCAGCCCCTGGCTAAGAACTTAAACTGCCAGCATCAATTACCAGTCTTGAAAGTGGGAGCAGCCGTGGTCGGGCCAGTTAGACCTATGGCAGCAATGAAAAGGAGTGATTTCTGTGGGACAGCCCTGATGCAGCTGAGAGCAGTGCAGGAATGAGTCAGTGCCCGTGCAGCGTATGCCGACTCGTTGCTGTGAGCCTGGTCCCTGTGTGCCTCGAAGCACGTCACTGACTTTGTATCGTGGACTTTTTCTCCTGGCTTTGGCTGTATCTCGGGGCATTGCTAGCGAGGACAGAACAGACAGCGTTGTCTTTTCTGCTCTTCCCTCTTCTGTGCTTCCCTTTTCTGCTCTTCTCTTCAGCTACACTTCAGCTCCTCTCCCTCAGTGTTAGCCACTCCTCTTCTGCTCTTCTGCTGTTCTTTCTCCCTTGTATCCTCCCTCACTCCTGCATCTGTACTCCTCTTCTGCTTTTCTTTCTTACCCGTATCCTCTTTTTGCT
>NW_011318890.1:0-518 GCF_000146605.3 Meleagris gallopavo | reverse complement strand
AATGAGTCAGTGCCCGTGCAGCGTATGCCGACTCGTTGCTGTGAGCTGGTCCTGTGTGCCTCGAAGCACGTCACTGACTTTGTATCGTGGACTTTTTCTCCTGGCTTTGGCTGTATCTCGGGGCATTGCTAGCGAGGACAGAACAGACAGCGTTGTCTTTTCTGCTCTTCCCTCTTCTGTGCTTCCCTTTTCTGCTCTTCTCTTCAGCTACACTTCAGCTCCTCTCCCTCAGTGTTAGCCACTCCTCTTCTGCTCTTCTGCTGTTCTTTCTCCCTTGTATCCTCCCTCACTCCTGCATCTGTACTCCTCTTCTGCTTTCTTTCTTACCCGTATCCTCTTTTTGCTCTTTTTTCTCCCCACATCCCGAGTGCCAGCATTACGGAGTCAAATATTTTTGATGCCAATTATCACTGTCTTTATATCATGGACTCTTCGTCCAGCCTTTGATGTATCCTGGGGCACTGCATTAAATCTGAGATGTCAGCAGACCTGCTGGATGCTTTGCTTGCCATGGGTGA
>NW_011318889.1:0-596 GCF_000146605.3 Meleagris gallopavo | reverse complement strand
ATTTCTGTAGGCTTGATCCGTACTGGAAGCAGCTGCCAGTGCCTGATCCTGTACTAATTTCTGCCTGGCGGTCAGCAACCTCCTAGCTTTTTAATTCTTTCAGGTGGTGCAGATGTACAGTCGGGATGCTTTAGTATCTCTGGTTTGTGTGATACAGTGCTCTGGTCGGTTACCTTGGGTGTGCCTGTGTGTTTTGTGCTCTCTGTGGCTATCGGATGCACACATATCTGACTGAGAGCTACATTCAGAGCATTCCACTTTCAAGAGCGGGCTTCCACTTGGGTTCCATGGACTGGCTGGTTGATTCATGTTCATGGGTTTTGCTTCAGTTCATTTTCTGGTGGAGATAAGAACATCCCTTCTGAAGGGTTTTGTTGTGGGAGGTGGTAGGAAGAAATCAAACGAAAGTGAATGGTCGTTTAGCTGGGTGGTAACCGGTGTGGCCTACTGCTAGTGTAAGCATGGCCGTGAAGGCTTGTGTTGTTTCTATCCAGGAGCTTGGGCAGTTTGTTCTGGAGACTACAAGACAGCCCTTCTTAGTTTTTAATCCTATTTGTGGAACAGAACTCGGCTTTTTAATCTCCAGTTAACTGTGC
>NW_011318888.1:0-453 GCF_000146605.3 Meleagris gallopavo | reverse complement strand
CATCGGAATTGCACTGCTTCGCTCTCATGCGTGAAGCGGCACTCGCGCTGAACCGCTCCGGAGAGTTTGCCGACGCTGGTCGAGAAATCGCGCTTCTCCCCGAGTGCCGCTTTCAGCCGTCAGCAGCGCTCTCGTGTTTCTCACTTTGCCGAGAACGGGCGACTTGTGCCTGCTGCTTTTCTCCGACGCGCGAGCGGTCTCGCGTCCGCACGTCGGAGAGGAGCGGTTTGCACTTCGCCTTGGGTACATGCAGAATGCACTAGGCCTAGCTGTGAATACGACGTCTCTGCCTTCATTTCGAGCGGCAATTCTTTTTGGTGTTGTTCTCCATGGCTACGCTTGTGCATGCTCGGAGGAAAAGAGTGGAGAGCAAAACCCTCTCTAATAAGGCTGTTGGAAGTTCGGGGAGCGACATTTGTTTCGCTCCCAGGGAGAGAGAGCGTGACAGAAAGT
>NW_011318887.1:0-471 GCF_000146605.3 Meleagris gallopavo | reverse complement strand
GAGTAGCAGCAATCCTTTGATTTACTGGATGCTTGTGGCACCCGGACGGCTCCCGCATTTCCTGTTGCAATAGCATTGATGAAGATTGTGAATATTGCTGACATTATATCGGCATAAAAATGGCTCAGATGAAGAGATGTCCTCTAAGTTATATTACTCATGATGTCTGACCCAGTCATAGGAAAGGATACATGAGAGATGAAATTCTGATCATGCCCATTTCAAAAAGAAAATCTGTGCAATAAAGATATGCACTTGGCTGTTTGGTTACATACTGCATGCTCAAACTCTTGTACTCAGGAATCCTTGCAGCACAAAGATCCCTCTTCATCTGAGCTCTGCGTATCCACCTCCTTTCCACAAGAAAAGGGTTCACAGTCCTGCAACATTTGGATTCCAACCTCTACCAGTACCTCTAAGTTACACCACACATGATGTCTCACCCAGTTTTGGAAAGGATACTCAAGAGAG
>NW_011318884.1:0-501 GCF_000146605.3 Meleagris gallopavo | reverse complement strand
AACACTATACGCACATTGTTTAGAACATTTAACATCTATTGCAGCTTTGTGAGAAAGAATTTGTGAGGTAAATTGGGAGCTATGTTTCTAAAATATGTTACTAATACCTATATGGTATTCTTACTTTGCACATCAGCAATTTCTACGGATATGTGACAGCTTAATCTTTCGATCAACTGCCCTTTTCAATGTTCAATGCACACCAGGGCTCCTCATTGCTCCCAGGAAGAAAAGCACCTCCAGCATGTGAGAAAGCAGACGTCATGACCTTGGAAAGCAGAGCATGCCGCAGAAATCGCGTTTAACACCAGATACATGGTGGAGCTGAGGCAGCACAGAACAGCTACCCCTGGCTGTTTCTTGCCAGGGGCTTCAGAAAGGAACTGCTGGTAGCAGGCATGTGGAGAGCTTTCTGACTGCAGCCACCAGGGACTCTGGCCTGTACGGACTCAAGTGCTTGGAAGGAGAAGAGAGGAAGCAAAGAACTGCCCCAAAACTGCA
>NW_011318883.1:0-459 GCF_000146605.3 Meleagris gallopavo | reverse complement strand
AGGAAACGCAGCAGGGTGCTGTACAGCGTCTCCAAGCGGCTGATGGGGGGAGCCGCGAGAATCAAATCCACGTTGGCGTCCCGGGTGCTGAGTTTGCTGAGCGTTTCCAAAACCAGGCTCTGAGGGGAGAGGACGGCATTCGACCCCAGCGCTGGAAAAGGGTCCTGGGCCTCTGCTGATGGACATACTGCCCAGTGGAGGAGTCCATCCAGGATGGGCAAGCAGAGGCTTTCTGGGGAGAGGGGGACAGGTCCAGCTGGCCAGAAATGTTGGCCAGCGTCACCAGTGTGTTCTCACGCAGCGCCTGCAGGCAGTCCTGCCACCACTCCTCCTGGCTGCGGCTCAGCCCCTGGTCCTGCTCCAGCTCCTCTCTCTCAGAGCTCAGGGCTGCCTGCTTGCGCTCTGGGTGCTCGTGGTGTAGAGCAGCAGTTTCCCCAGGATCAGCAGCAGCCCGGCGTG
>NW_011318882.1:0-673 GCF_000146605.3 Meleagris gallopavo | reverse complement strand
TAAAGTCTTTACATGCCAGGACAGAAAGCAGATAGAAGTAATGCCACATTAAGTCATCCTGATTTGAAGACTACTTTCAAGTAAGAAATATTATGTAGCTATTATTTAACCAGCAATATTTTTATTTTTTAATTCTTCTTTTTAAGATTTTTTCCTACAATCTAAATAGAAACAGAAGCCCTTTCATAGCACATATGTCATCAGTATTTAAGTGTCTAGGAAGCTGCCAAGCTGGTAAGGAAAGCAAAGGTACCAAGGAGAAAATAGAGGTATTCTGCCAACAGCAAAATGTCATTTGCAAATGAGAACATCCTGAAATACCGCTGGAGATGCTACAGAGATCCTGACCTTCTTTTAAGAAAAAAAGCCCCATGATGAAGTTTTTGTGTATGCCAATCCCATCTTTAGTGACTTGAACATCTATATTTTAATCTTTTTCTTACTACATATTGATCTGTTTTCACCAATATCTGTTTCCTGTAACCTTTGCCTGTTTGTCCTTAGATTCTGAATGACCCTTCAGAGGATAGATCTTTCACTGAATTTTTTGCAAGTGCCCAAGACATCATAGATGATGACAAATGAACAACAAAAAGCTATCCAAACAAGACACTTTCCTGCTTTTCATTTTACATTTGTGAAAAGGTTTAAAAAGAAAAGAAGAAGATTAAAA
>NW_011318880.1:0-472 GCF_000146605.3 Meleagris gallopavo | reverse complement strand
TCCAGGAGGCTGAACAGCCCAGCTCTCCTTGCTTACAGGAGAGGGGTTCCATCCTTGGGTTCGTGTTTGTGGCTGTACTCTGGATGCACTCGCACAACTCCATGTCTCCCTGCACTGAGGACTCCACATCTGGACGCAGCACTGCAGGTGAGGCCTGACCAGCGCAGAGCAGAGGGATGGGGATCTCCTCCCTTCGCCCGCTGACTGCGCATCTTTGGATGCAGCCCAGGATACGGTTGGCTTTCTGGGCTGGAAGGGCCCATTGCTGGCTTGTGTCCAGCTCCCACCCACCAGTACTCCCAGGCCTTATGGAGCAGGACTACGCTCAGTCCTTTCATCCCCTAGCATGTTTTGGTGGTGGGTGTTCCCTCATCCCAGCTACTGACCCTGCACTTGGATTTGTGCCCACTGCTCAGCCTGTTGAGGTCTCTGTGGATGGCATCCCGTCCTCTGCTGTGTCACTGCACCCCAC
>NW_011318879.1:0-476 GCF_000146605.3 Meleagris gallopavo | reverse complement strand
TGATTTCATGGTGTCAAGGTGCCATGGTGACACGATATCATGGTGACAGGGTGCCAGAGTGCTATGGCATCATGGTGACATGATATCATGGTGACAGGGTGCCATGGTGACATGATATCATGGTGACAGGGTGCCATGGTGACATGATGTCAGGGTGACAGGGTGCCATGGCATTGTGGTGACATGATTTCATGGTGTCAAGGTGCCATGGTGACACGATATCATGGTGACAAGGTGACAGGGTGCCATGGCATCATGGTGACATGATATCATGGTGTCAAGGTGCCATGGTGACATGATATCATGGTGACAAGGTGCCATGGTGACACCATATCATGGTGACAGGGTGACAGGGTGCCGTGGCTCAGTGACCCCCTCCAGCACCAAGGTGCCGTGGTGCCAAGGCGCCGTGCGCTTGCGGTCCCAAAGTGCCGTGGTGACGCGGTGCCGAGGCGAATCGTCCCCGGGTGCCCAGG
>NW_011318875.1:0-340 GCF_000146605.3 Meleagris gallopavo | reverse complement strand
AAGGGGTATTTTTGTGTAAAAACAGGTATTTGTGTGAGAAAAAGGGGGTATTTTTGTGTAAAAACAGGTATTTGTGGGAGAAAAAGCGGTATTTTTGCGTAAAAACAGGTATTTGTGTGAGAATAAGGGGTATTTTTGTGTAAAAACAGGTATTTGTGGGAGAAAATGGGTATTTTTGGTGTTAAAACAGGTATTTGTGGGAGAAAAAGGTGGTATTTTTTGTTAAAAACAGGTATTTGTGTGAGAAAAAGGGGTATTTTGTGTAAAAACAGGTATTGGTGTGAGAAAAAGCGTTTTTTTGGTGTAAAAACGGGTATTGGTGGGAGAAAAAGGGGTATTT
>NW_011318874.1:0-506 GCF_000146605.3 Meleagris gallopavo | reverse complement strand
GGGATACGGGGGAATGGCTTTTAACTAAGACAGGAGAGGTTTAGGTTAGACAGTAGGAGAAAGTTTTTCACCCAGAGGGTGGTGACACACTGGAACAGGTTGCCCAAGGAGGCTGTGGATGCCCCATCCCTGGAGGCATTCAAAGCCAGGCTGGATGTGGCTCTGGGCGGCCTGCTCTGGTGGTTGGCTACCTTGCTTGTAGCAGGAGGTTGAAACTAGGTGATCACTGTGGGCCTTCTCAACCCAGGACGCTCTGTGATTCTGTGATTCTATGACCTCGTGTGCTCATGAAAATTACAGAGTGCAGGCGGATTGGAAAAAGGGGAGGTGGAACAGGGAGGTGGGATTTGGGGGTAGGGTCCCAGCCCCAAGCTGGGTGCACGGCTGCGCCCGCACCGGGAAAGGCATTGTGACATCACAGGGCGGGGCAGGACTTCAGTCTTTACTAAGTCACGCTGGCAGCCTCCCCAGCTCAGACACTTGGGGCAGTCGCTCCGTCCTGGTGG
>NW_011318867.1:0-432 GCF_000146605.3 Meleagris gallopavo | reverse complement strand
TCGCCCTTTTTTTTCCCTAGCCCTTCTTTTCCCTCGCCTCGCTCGCCTACCTCGCCTTCCCTCGCCCTCCTTTTCCTTCGCCTCGCTCGCCTACCTCACCTTCCCTCGCCCTCCTTTTCCCTCGCCCTCCTTTTCCCTTGCCCTCCTTTTCCCTCGCCTCGCTTGCCTACTTCGCCTTCCCTCGCCCTCCTTTTCCCTCGCCCTTCTTTTCCCTCGCCCTCCTTTTCCTTCGCCTTCCCTCGCCCTTCTTTTCCCTCGCCTTCCTTCGCCCTTCTTTTCCCACGCCTTCCCTCGCCCTCCTTTTCCCTCGGCCTCGCTCGCCCACCTCGCCTTCCCTCGACCTCCTTTTCCCTTCCCTCGCTCGCCTCGCCTCGCTCGCCTTCCCTCGCCCTTCCTTTCCCTCGCCTCTCTCGCCTCCCCTCGCCCTTCCTT
>NW_011318846.1:0-446 GCF_000146605.3 Meleagris gallopavo | reverse complement strand
TCTCACACAAATACCTGTTTTTACACGAAAATACCCCTTTTTCTCACACAAATACCTGTTCTTACACGACAATACCCCTTTTTCTCCCACAAATACCGGTTTTTACAAGAAAATACACCTTTTTCTCACACAAATACCTGTTTTTACACAAAAATACCCCTATTTCTCCAAGAAATATTTGTTTTTACACCAAAAATAGTCCTTTTTCTCCAAGAAATACCTGTTTTTACAACAAAATACCCCATTTTCTCCCACAAATACCTGTTTTTAACACAAAAATACTCCTTTTTCTCCAAGAAATACCTGTTTTTTCATGAAAATACCCCTTTTTCTCCCACAAATACATGCTTTTACACGAAATTACCCCTTTTTCTCCAAGAAATACCAGTTTTTACACCAAAATACCCCTTTTTCTCCCACAAATACCTGTTTTTACACGAAAATAC
>NW_011318840.1:0-303 GCF_000146605.3 Meleagris gallopavo | reverse complement strand
GGGCTGAGGGTGTTGGTTTGGGTGTAGTCAGGGTGGGTGTTGGCTGACCGTGGTGGGTTGTGCCCCTACTGGGTGTTGGTGGCCACCTGCAGGTGTAGGAAATGGGCTGTAGGTGTTGGTTTGGGTGTTTTTGGGGGTGGGTGTTGGCTGACCGTGGTGGGTTGTGCCCCCATTGGGTGTTGGTGGCCACTTCCGGGTGTAGGAAATGGGCTGAGGGTGTTGGTGGTCACCTGCAGGTGTAGGAAATGGGCTGTAGGTGTTGGTTTGGGTGTAGTCAGGGTGGGTGTTGGCTGACTGTGGTGG
>NW_011318834.1:0-474 GCF_000146605.3 Meleagris gallopavo | reverse complement strand
GTGACAACATTGGGTGTTGGGGACACCTAAAGGTGACACCTGAGGGTGTTGGGGACGCGTAAAGGTGACACCTGAGGGAGTTGGGGACACTGAAAGGTGACACCTGAGGGTACTGGGGACACCCATGGGTGACGGTGTTGGGGACACCTAAAGGTGACAACATTGGCTGTTGGGGACACCTAAAGGTGACATCTGAGGGTGTTGGGGACACCTATAAGGTGACACCTGAGGGTGTTGGGGACATCCATGGGTGACGCTGTTGGGGACACTTAAAGGTGACAACATTGGGTGTTGGGGACACCTAAAGGTGGCACCTGAGGGTGTTGGGCACACCCATGGGTGACGGTGTTGGGGACACCGAAAGGTGACAGCTGAGGGTGTTGGGGACACTGAAAGGTGGCACCTGAGGGTGTTGGGGACACCCAAGGGTGACGGTGTTGGGGACACCTAAAGGTGACAACATTGGGTGTTGGG
>NW_011318833.1:0-340 GCF_000146605.3 Meleagris gallopavo | reverse complement strand
CCCACCCATGCATGCAGATGGGGTTCAGTTTTCAGGGTAACACCCCCAGAACCAGACATAGGTCCCACATCCCCACATCCCCGCATGTCATAGCATGTCACACGCACCCCCAAACGTGTCACACGTGTTCCTAAGCATGTCACCCACTATACAGACGCAGCTGGGCTCCAGTTTTCAGGGTAACACCCCCAGAATCAAACGTGGGTCCCACATCCCCACATCCCCGCGTGTCCCACGTGCCCCCTAAGCGCGTCACACGCATGTCATAGCATGTCACACGCATCCCCAAGCGTGTCACACGTGTCCCTAAGCGTGTCACCCACTATACAGACGCAGCTGG
>NW_011318828.1:0-888 GCF_000146605.3 Meleagris gallopavo | reverse complement strand
ATACTGGGACATACTGGGATGGGATACATGAGGATGTGATGTGCCAGGCTGCATCAGGACACACTGGGAGGTACTGAGAGGTACTGGGAGGTACTGGGATGGGACACACTGGGACACACAAGGATGTGATGTGCCAGGTGGCATCAAGACATACTGGGACATACTGGGACATACTGGGATGGGATACATGAGGATGTGATGTGCCAGGCTGCATCAGGACACACTGGGAGGTAACTGGGAGGTAACTGGGAGGTAACTGGGACACACACAAGGACGTGATGTGCCAGGTGGCATCAGGACACACTGGGAGGTACTGGGAGGTACTGGGATGGGATGGGACACACTGGGACATATGAGGACGTGATGTGCCAGGTGGCATCAAGACATACTGGGACATACTGGGACATACTGGGAATGGGATACATGAGGATGTGATGTGCCAGGCAGCATCAGGACACACTGGGAGGTACTGGGAGGTAACTGGGAGGTAACTGGGAGGTAACTGGGAGGTAACTGGGAGGTAACTGGGACACACACAAGGACACGATGTGCCAGGCAGCATCAGGACACATTGGGAGGTAACTGGGAGGTAACTGGGAGGTAACTGGGACACACACAAGGACACGATGTGCCAGGCGGCATCAGGACACACTGGGATGTACTGGGACATACTGGGATGGGACACACTGGGACACACGAGGACGTGATGTGTCAGGTTGCACTGAGAAACACCAGGACGTACTGGGACATACTGGGACGTACTGGGACGCACCACAACGCTCCAGCCCACACCAGAGGAACTGGGAGCTACTGGGACGTGCTGGGGACACGGCAGGACGCGCCGGGCTGCGCCGCGGCCACGTGGGGTGACATGGGGCCGCCATCACG
>NW_011318822.1:0-474 GCF_000146605.3 Meleagris gallopavo | reverse complement strand
CTTGTTTTCCAGTGGCATTATGAGCAGATGTCAGCAAGCTATCTCTTGCTTCAATCCAGGAAGGTTCGTGGCAAGCGCATCCACTTAAGGATTCCATCCCAAACAGGACACGCCAGTGCAACACAGTCAGCAAGCCTGGGGGTAAGTGTTAGAGTTCAGCACAACATCCTGGTAAAAATGCTTGTGTGTGCTAAAGCTCTGCCTGGGTCAACAGCCTGGTGGCCTAACCATCTGTAAGAGAGATGTGTGCAGCCAGCCTTGGTCATCAACTGTGGCTCTAGGAGAAGGCCACCCACTTAGTGTATGAAGGCAGAGGATGTAATCTTTCTAGATTTCAGGGAGGCCTTTGATGCTGTCCCTCGTGGCATCCTTCCAGACAAGTCATCCAAAGGTGAGATGGACAGGTGCAGGCTCTAGGGAGTGGCTCAGTGGCAGAGCTGAAGGAGTCCTAGTGAATGGGGCTCCCATTGACTT
>NW_011318816.1:0-351 GCF_000146605.3 Meleagris gallopavo | reverse complement strand
TTGTCATCTAAAGAATGCCAGGTGAAGTGGGTTTCCTGTATTCTGAAGTGATCACAACAATATAGAAGTCTAACATTTTCTTGACCATCAGTATACTAAATTTCTATTAAATTACTGGTTTTAGGAATTCTGTTTATGAAATAGACCTGCTGTCTGTGGTCTGTAGTCAAAGGAGCATTTCAGTAACTTAAAAAATGATCTGCTTCTATCTGTATCCACAGAATGTAACCGATATAAACAGTATAAAAGCAAAAAACAAACAAACAAAACAAAACAAAAAAAAACCAAACCATAGTGTTGTATCTGTGAAATACAACACTTCTAGCATGCACTGATTTCTACCCAAGTTGT
>NW_011318815.1:0-580 GCF_000146605.3 Meleagris gallopavo | reverse complement strand
TTCTTATGGTACACTTTGACAGCAGCTGTGGCTGCCTGGTTTATTTTGCACCGAATATGTCCATGCAGAGCAGGTAGTGCATCCATAGGCTGGGTTTATCTGACAAAAGCAGAACGTCAATCCCAGAGCTCTAGCCAAGTACTTCAAGTTGCTTCACTCAGCTCTGCCCGGGGCTTGCATCCTGTGTGCATCTTCAATGCCTGCCCACAACCTCTCCTTCCCCTGTCTGGCCAACCCATGGTTCGCTGGCCAGGGACAGAGGTGTCTCCTGTGGCAGGTGAGCATGGAGCAGTGCCCTGAGCACTGCTGGCAGCACAGGTGAATTGTGCTGATGGGGATCAAGCTTGCACACCCATGCTTGTCTCCGTGCTCTCAGAGCCCAGCTTTGGGTGCACTCTGAGCATCATGCTTCAGAGGACTGTTAAGCCTATGAGATAAAAAAAAAAAAAACAGGACAAAAGCAGAGGTGTAGGAAACTTTCACAGTAAGTAACTGTGGCACTTGTCAGCAGGCACTGAGTTCAGCTGGGAACAAACGGGGAATACCTAAAAGCTAGAGGTGGGAAGCCTGCAGCTGAGAG
>NW_011318814.1:0-346 GCF_000146605.3 Meleagris gallopavo | reverse complement strand
AGCAAATGACCCTCTCGGTATGAAGAGTAGCTGCAACAGCATGAAGCAGCAAATAGGAGCATGTTAAAACTTTATTTTTATTTCCAAGCCTCAAAGTTTCTAGATTTTAAAGGATAGTTTTTTTTGCTAGATGGCATCTTGCTTTCTGTTTTCCACGGCTCTTGTTTCAAACTGTATGGTCAGTGTTGTGGCAGGGCAAATGGGGGGTTTTCTTTAATTAATATTATTTTTTCAAGATTGGCTAGAATTGTGTTCCAGGTCATAAACTTGTATGCAGTACCAGAGCTCCTTTAAATTCAATAGAGCTGTAGTAATTACAAATGTCTTCTTAAGTCTAGTGTGTCTA
>NW_011318812.1:0-324 GCF_000146605.3 Meleagris gallopavo | reverse complement strand
TACCCGAACCGCATGACAGCCTATCACAACTCATGTTTGGCCTAAAGGTGTAGATCACTGGTCGAACAGGCAAATAATGAAAGGGAACAGGAGAGAAGCCTTAATCCTTATTAAGGAGGTGTGTTGTTGGTGGTGGTGTTTTGGTTTTTTTAGGGTGGTTGTTTTTGTTTGATTTGAAAATTGCATTTGTTTTACCTACAGTCATTGGCACAGATGGTGTTTCTAGAATATGCTGTTACAATAGAGTGATTTGTTTGCAGTGTTGTATTCATGTTCAAATTCATGTCCAAAGGTATTGTGTCTTCTATAATGCTGCTCTGATTT
>NW_011318811.1:0-509 GCF_000146605.3 Meleagris gallopavo | reverse complement strand
ATTAATTTTAAAATGTACTCTTCAACGTCCCAGGCAACCAGCATGGGACCTTGTTATTTCAAGGCTAGAACTAACATACACAAATCAATATTACCAGAGCAAAACTACTAATAGTTATTTAACAGAAATGCTTAAGAAGCAGAAATACAGGAACATGTGACTAAATTATTACAGACATTCCTCATTTCCAGCCACGATAATTAAGCAATGCAGTGAAATTCTGCATGTTAATTCCACATATTTTTCTCAAGAGTCTCACATTAAAGAGGTAATTGTTTATGTTTCCTGTGTAAAGCATTTTGTCTACTGTTTTGTTGCCCCATCAATATAGGACAGATTAAACACTGTATAACAAGCTTTGCCGAGATATTGATGGCATTCTGCATATTGTTTTATCAACACTGTAAGATCACTGAGTGGAAAGAGTTCAGTGCTTGAGAATGAACTTGACAGACTGGAGAGGAACTCTGGGCTGATGAACAGCGCTCACACAGTAGGTCACACAGAAA
>NW_011318810.1:0-555 GCF_000146605.3 Meleagris gallopavo | reverse complement strand
ACTTGGGCTTCTTTAGCTTGGAAAAGAGTAGGCTCCAGGAGACCTCACAGACCTTCTAGTACTTGAAAGGAGCTTACAAGCAGGAGGGAGACCAACTTTTTACATGACCTTATAATGATAGGACAAGGGGGAATGGTTTTAAACTAAAAGAGGGGAGATTTATGTTAGATATTAGGAAAAAAATCTTTACTCAGAGAGTGGTGAGGCACTGGAACAGGTTGCCCAGAGAAGCTGTGAATGACCCATTCCCAGAGGCTTCCAGTCAAGGCCAGGTTGGATGGGGCCCTGAGCAGCCCCTTCCATGGCAACACTGTCCACAGCAAGGGGTTGGAGCCTGATGATCTTTTCCTTCCAACTTAAGCCATTCTATGATTCTATGATTAGGTCTGCAGTTTGGAAATTTGGTGAAGCCTCTCTGCTAGTGCACACATTGTTTGTACAATTCCCATTCAGCAACTTATAAAATCTCTTTTGAGTGTTCTGAAGTGCAGATAGACGCAGCTTCAAGAAGTAAATACTAGTGTATAGCAAGGTATTGGCCTTGTCTGCTCTGAA
>NW_011318809.1:0-547 GCF_000146605.3 Meleagris gallopavo | reverse complement strand
CCACACGTTGGTAAATTCAAGATGAGTGACGATCGCTGAAAGTTGACTTCCTTCTATGGGCCAGCGCTCGATGATGTTACTGGAGGCATACGGTCGTGAGGTGCAGGTCCGTCCTATGTTCCATCAGTCCCATGCAGACCATCACCGGGTGTTACACATGATCTGACAGTAACACTGGAACGTTTTGATGACATTCATTCCTTCCGGTGATCCTGAAGGCTCAAAGACTCACGGGGAGAAATAGAGATGTTTCAGAGGTACCAAGAGGGGAAGGTCTGCCCTCCAGGGCAACATACAGGCCGTGTTTCTATCCTGGGTCAACACTTCCGCTTGTACAGGGGCACGTCCTGGCCGCCTGTACCACACTTTCTGGCTGGATGTTTGCGGCTGCATCATAATATCAGGCACCAAAGGGGGTGTCCTGATCTGCCATAGGGACACGATGGGAGTCCCTTTAGCAATGAAAATCGGAGTGTTGGCCACAACATCAGTAGGTCATGTACCTATTACTGGAGGGACTACTGAGCCTCCCATCTCCAAACCATCT
>NW_011318808.1:0-422 GCF_000146605.3 Meleagris gallopavo | reverse complement strand
AAATACAGCTTAGCACAGGTGAATCCTTTCAACGATTTCTGAAATGGAAGAAGAAAACAAACATGACAGGCACACGTCAGACGTACAGTACATTTGAAGCAACGAACAGGGAGAGCCCCCTTTTCAGCAACGCAGAACACTTCTGACAGTTAGTTACCAGCCCACTTCTTGCATGCAAGCCTTTGTTTCTGAAAGAGACAGGATGAAGACAGGAACCTTGTTTCCAGTAACGGGCAGAGGCTACCAAAGGAAAACTGAGGCCACCAGCGAAGCAAGCGACCGATCTTTATACTCGGCACATTTCACAAACACGTCTGACTACAGAAATCAGAAGAGTGGGGTCCGCTGCAGTTGAGCTTTTTTGTTGCTGCTGCACTGGAACAGGTTTGCAGGAGAAAACAAATCCTACAAACTAAGAGTGA
>NW_011318807.1:0-456 GCF_000146605.3 Meleagris gallopavo | reverse complement strand
CGGCTGCATGAATAGGAGGCGTGACCTTCTTTAATTCCCTATAATCTACTGTCATTCTCCATGTGCCATCCAACTTTCGCACTGGCCATATGTGGGAATTGTATGGGCTGTTGTAAGGGCAGGTCTTATAATGCCCACTTTTTCAAATTCTTGCACTGTTTTTGATATTTCGTCCTGCCCACCCGGGAGTCTGGACTGTCTAACATTAGTAACCCGGCGCGGTTTCGGCAGGCAAATTGGCCCATGTTTCGCATGGCCTCTTAATATTACCTGCACCGCCCGGATCCTAATACATCTCTGTCGGAGTCTGAACTCTCCCACGGTTGTGTGGAGAGCCAGACCGCATAGAATATCTATGCCCAAGATGTATTTCTGGACTGGGGCAATAGATACCTTATACTCCCGGGGTGGGAGACGCCCAACCCCCAGTTTTAACCACGTTTGGGTGACAGGAAT
>NW_011318806.1:0-463 GCF_000146605.3 Meleagris gallopavo | reverse complement strand
GCTCCTGCCCTTTGTTCCTGCCTCCACCTGCCACCAGCGTGCAGCCAGGAGAGGAGGGACGCTCAGGAGCACGATGGGAGCCCTTCGTATCTGTTGAGTCTCCTGACCTTCCAGCTCTGCAGAGACATCTCGTGTCTCAGTGACAGTCTGCACGCCCCCACACGCCCCCGACCCGGCCCCAAAGGCCCGCTGCCTCTCTCTCCCCCCACGCACACAGATGGGCCCGCTGGGCACCGGCACCGCTGTCCCACCAGCGGATTCGTCGCCCGGCCCGCAATGAGTCTGTCAGCACCGCGTGTTTATTTCGAGAGTGCCGGCCCGGGCGCCCGGTGGTTTCCATAGGAGGAAGAAATGTTTCCCGAGGAGGGCCCTGGCACACACTGCCCCGAGGAGCGGCGCACGCTGATGTGTGGAATCAGACTCTGTGACCACAAAGCAGTTATAAAAGCAGGTGTGTTTAATC
>NW_011318805.1:0-383 GCF_000146605.3 Meleagris gallopavo | reverse complement strand
CAGAAGGAGAGCTGCAAGAAAGAGCCCTGCCAGTGCCAGTAAGTTGCTACTTAGCTCTGCGTGACGGACCCCACTGTGGAGGGAAGCGTAAGGGATGGCAGTTCAGAATCCTCTCTTGCCAGCTTGACGTGTTGGATTTTGAGCTTATGAAGTGTGCTCTGTCTTTCTAAGGTGTTCCCTTCTGTTTCAGAGGAGAAGGGCTGCAGGGTGACGTTTCTCTTGTGGCTTGCAGATGCGCTCCTTGGCACAGACCTCTCTCGGCCCTCAGCATTGTCTCCTTGTGGCAGACTATTTTGCAGACTGTGGGTGTCCCAGATTCAGCCTTCTATCTCTCTAGTCTGACAAATATTTTATTTGGAGGAGGAAAGAAAGAATGTAGTTTA
>NW_011318803.1:0-521 GCF_000146605.3 Meleagris gallopavo | reverse complement strand
TTTTTCAAAATTCATATATGATGTTTCCTGTGCATAATAGGTCTCTTTGAATCTTTCCCCACTGTTTCTGAATCCTGACCTCTTTTGGTTATTTTAACTAGTCATTTCAATAATTCCAAAACTGGTAAGTAAAGAAAAGAAATCCTTTTTAGGTGGGTATACCAGCCATTAGCCAGTTACAGCATACATAATAAATTCAAAAACAACGTAGTTGCCAGGCGAGTATCTTCCGCCATATGTCTTGCCAGATAAGTTCATTTCTTCTTGCACAGTTCTGGGTGCAGATATATGTTTTACAGTCCTTACTGTTGGTCACCCCCTCAGCCCCCTGCTGCGATTTCGCCACGGGAGGAGAGACATGAATTAGCACACCATCCAGACTCTCCTTTTATCTCTCCAGAATGTGCATGCCCTATTCTTTAACCACAGACAGAAACTTATCTTGTATTATGGCTTCTGAGGTATACCCCTTTGGTACAACATTCTATTACTTATGCAAAAACTATATGTCATCTCCCACA
>NW_011318802.1:0-642 GCF_000146605.3 Meleagris gallopavo | reverse complement strand
TCTGCTGTGTCACTGCACCCCACAGCTTGGTGTCCTTAGGGTGCACTCAACCCACTGTTGATGTCCCTGATGAAGGGGAAACCCAGATGCTTGTACCAACTGGGCGTAGAAGCCCTTGGGAGCAGCCCTGCGGAGGACTACGGGGATCCTGGTGGACAAAGAGCTGGACATAAGCCAGTAGTGTGCACTTGCAGCCCAGAAGGCCAACTAGATCCTGGGCTGCATTCAAAGAGGAGCGACCAGCAGGGAGAGGGAGGTGATTGTCCCCCTCGACTCGGCTCTGGTGCGGCCCCATGTGCAGCACTGCGTCCAGGCCTGGGGCTCCAGCACAGGAATGATGTGGAGCTTTTGGAGCAGGTCCAGAGAAGGGCCACAAAGATGATCAGAGGGCTGGAGCACCTCTCTTAGAAAGAAATGTTGAGGGAACCGGGATTGTTTGTGTGGGAGAAGAGAAAGCTCTGGAGATAGCTCATGACAGCCTTCCAAGACTCGAAGGGAGCGCATAAGCAGGAGGGGGCAACGGCTGTTTAGGAGGGTGGATAGCGATAGGACAAGGGGAAATGGTTTTCAAGTGAGACAGGGGAGGTTTAGGTTGGTTCTTAGGAGGCAGCTTTTCACGCACAGGGTGGTGACGCACTGGAA
>NW_011318801.1:0-499 GCF_000146605.3 Meleagris gallopavo | reverse complement strand
TCAAAGAGGAGCGACCAGCAGGGAGAGGGAGGTGATTGTCCCCCTCGACTCGGCTCTGGTGCGGCCCCATGTGCAGCACTGCGTCCAGGCCTGGGGCTCCAGCACGGGAATGATGTGGAGCTTTTGGAGCAGGTCCAGAGAAGGGCCACGAAGATGATCAGAGGGCTGGAGCACCTCTCTTAGAAAGAAATGTTGAGGGAACTGGGATTGTTTCTGTGGGAGAAGAGAAAGCTCTGGAGATAGCTCATGACAGCCTTCCAAGACTCGAAGGGAGCGCATAAGCAGGAGGGGGCAACGGCTGTTTAGGAGGGTGGATAGCGATAGGACAAGGGGGAAATGGTTTTCAAGTGAGACAGGGGAGGTTTAGGTTGGTTCTTAGGAGGCAGGCTTTTCACGCACAGGGTGGTGACGCACTGGAATGTGTGCTTGAGAGTCACTTCCAGGATGATCTGCTCCATGATCCGTGACCAGCACAGAGGTGAGACTGACATGCTGGTAG
>NW_011318800.1:0-372 GCF_000146605.3 Meleagris gallopavo | reverse complement strand
GGAGAGCACGCGAGAAAGACACCCGAAGCCTCCGGGCTCCGGCCGGGTCTCCGCCGGGAACCGGGATCCATCTGCGGGAGCAGCAGGAAGCCGGAGCAGAAAGGCTCCCGCTTTTCCCAGCACCCATCTTCTGAGCTCCCCCTGGGACACCCCCGGGCGCAGAGCGCGCTCGGCCAGCAGCAGAGCCACGGCCCTGCAGAGCACCGCTTCCTCACGCCCTCGCCCGGCTCCTGCGCTGCTGCCCGTCCCCCCCATCCCAGCACCCCCACGGAAGGCGGCCCCAGAACGTCAAGGTTTTGGTAAGCATAGTGTATAATCCCAATTTCTGAATGTGGGCACATCACATTCTGGCTCAAATCATGTCTGAGTACC
>NW_011318798.1:0-515 GCF_000146605.3 Meleagris gallopavo | reverse complement strand
AATTCGCACGTTCTCGGCATCGGAATTGCACTGCTTCGCTCTCATGCGTAGAAAGCGGCACTCGCGCTGAACCGCTCCGGAGAGTTTGCCGACGCTGGTCGAGAAATCGCGCTTCTCCCCGAGTGCCGCTTTCAGCCGTCAGCAGCGCTCTCGTGTTTCTCACTTGCCGAGAACGGGCGACTTGTGCCTGCTGCTTTTCTCCGACGCGCGAGCGGTCTCGTGTCCGCACGTCGGAGAGGAGCGGTTTGTACTTCGCCTCGGGTACATGCAGAATGCACTAGGCCTAGCTGTGAATACGACGTCTCTGCCTTCATTTCGAGCGGCAATTCTTTTTTGGTGTTGTTCTCCATGGCTACGCTTGTGCATGCTCGGAGGAAAAGAGTGGAGAGCAAAACCCTCTCTAATAAGGCTGTTGGAAGTTCGGGGAGCGACATTTGTTTCGCTCCCAGGGAGAGAGAGCGTGACAGAAAGTGGGGAGCGATCCTTTCTGGCCTGCGGAGAAAAACCTCCCTACG
>NW_011318797.1:0-504 GCF_000146605.3 Meleagris gallopavo | reverse complement strand
GCCGCTTTCAGCCGTCAGCAGCGCTCTCGTGTTTCTCACTTGCCGAGAACGGGCGGACTTGTGCCTGCTGCTTTCTCCGACGCGCGAGCGGTCTCGTGTCCGCACGTCGGAGAGGAGCGGTTTGCACTTCGCCTCGGGTACATGCAGAATGCACTAGGCCTAGCTGTGAATACGACGTCTCTGCCTTCATTTCGAGCGGCAATTCTTTTTTGGTGTTGTTCTCCATGGCTACGCTTGTGCATGCTCGGAGGAAAAGAGTGGAGAGCAAAACCCTCTCTAATAAGGCTGTTGGAAGTTCGGGGAGCGACATTTGTTTCGCTCCCAGGGAGAGAGAGCGTGACAGAAAGTGGGGAGCGATCCTTTCTGGCCTGCGGAGAAAAAACCTCCCTACGGAGGTAGTGCAGGAGGCTGAATTCGCACGTTCTCGGCATCGGAATTGCACTGCTTCGCTCTCATGCGTAGAAAGCGGCACTCGCGCTGAACCGCTCCGGAGAGTTTGCCGAC
>NW_011318796.1:0-612 GCF_000146605.3 Meleagris gallopavo | reverse complement strand
GAATGCACTAGGCCTAGCTGTGAATACGACGTCTCTGCCTTCATTTCGAGCGGCAATCTTTTTGGTGTTGTTCTCCATGGCTACGCTTGTGCATGCTCGGAGGAAAAGAAGTGGAGAAGCAAAACCCTACTCTAATAAGGCTGTTGGAAGTTCGGGGAGCGACATTGTTTCGCTCCCAGGGAGAGAGAGCGTGACAGAAAGTGGGGAGCGATCCTTTCTGGCCTGCGGAGAAAAAACCTCCCTACGGAGGTAGTGCAGGAGGCTGAATTCGCACGTTCTCGGCATCGGAATTGCACTGCTTCGCTCTCATGCGTAGAAAGCGGCACTCGCGCTGAACCGCTCCGGAGAGTTTGCCGACGCTGGTCGAGAAATCGCGCTTCTCCCCGAGTGCCGCTTTCAGCCGTCAGCAGCGCTCTCGTGTTTCTCACTTGCCGAGAACGGGCGACTTGTGCCTGCTGCTTTTCTCCGACGCGCGAGCGGTCTCGTGTCCGCACGTCGGAGAGGAGCGGTTTGTACTTCGCCTCGGGTACATGCAGAATGCACTAGGCCTAGCTGTGAATACGACGTCTCTGCCTTCATTTCGAGCGGCAATTCTTTTTTGGTGTTGTTCTC
>NW_011318795.1:0-496 GCF_000146605.3 Meleagris gallopavo | reverse complement strand
GGGGACGGATGGGCTGGAGGGCGCCATCCCTGCCCCGTTCCAGGGGGACCGTTGCCACCCCAGAGCTTCCCTCGTGCTTTGTGGGGCCGTGCCGAGGAGGAGGGTCTCGAGGGCTCCTCGGGGCGGCCCAGGGGCACCGTGCACACGGGACGGGGGCCGTGGCTGCCGCCCCGGGGGACCCGCATCCTGCCCTGGGCTGCTGCCAGCCCTTCTCCTGGCCCGAATCCCGGGGCCCAGACCCTGCTGGGACAAGGCTTCTCCTCGGTCGGTGACACCTTCGGACAGCCTCCGCTGAGTGGCGGAGTCCACCGAAGGAAGCGAAGGCCCGGACGATCTGCGACATCGTGCAGTGAGCAGCCAAGGCCTCGGCGAAGCCCCGTTCCGTGCGTCCGCGTCCTTGTCGCCGCGCTCAGCAGGGCCGGCTCGTGTCCGTCCCTGCGTGGCAGAGGACACCTCGAAGTGCCGGGAGGGGTCCCCGGCCCCGCGCCCGCGGGCC
>NW_011318794.1:0-1129 GCF_000146605.3 Meleagris gallopavo | reverse complement strand
TCAACTCTTTGAAAGGGTAGGTAACAGCAGGACAAGGGGAAATGGTATGAAGTTGAGGGAGGGAAGATGTCAGGATGTCAGTTGGATGTCAGGGGGAAGTTCTTTACAGCGGGAGTGGTGAGGTGCTGGAACAGCTGCCCAGAGAGGCTGCGGATGCCCCGTCCATCCCTGGAGGTGTTGAAGGCCAGGTTGGATGGGGAGCTGGGCAGCCTGGTGTGGTATTAAACGGGGAGGTTGGTGGCCCTGCGTGTGGCAGGGGTTTGGACATTCATGATCCTTGAGGTCCCTTCCAACCGTGGCCATTCTGTGATTCTTGTGTGAAGGGCAAACCGAATCCGAGTCTGTCAAGAGCACAAAGCAATGAAATGCAGCACAAGGCATTTATTGCCTGCGTAGATGATCTTCTCGAGGCATCTCCGTTTCCGAGCTGCATAGAGAGCGTGGAGAGAAAGAAAAGGGAAGGGAGGGGAGGGGGGGGAGGGGAGCGGAGGAGAGGGGAAGGAAGGAAGGAAGGAAAGGAAAAGGGAACTGTGAAGGGGAAGGGAAGGAAGAGGGAAGGGAAGGGAAAAGGAAAAGAAAGGGCACGAAAGGAAAGCAAAGCAGAGGAGAAGCAGAAAAGTCGCGTGGCTCCGGCGCCATCCGGGAGGAATCCGGCAGCCGCCCCCAGGCCGCCCTCAGCAACGTGACGCCGCAGGCGGTTGCTGGGGCCGGGGCAGGAAGTGCTTCCTGCCGGCGGAGAGCACTTCCGGGGCAGCGCGGCACGGCGGCGCGAGGGCGGCGAGCGGGGCCGGGAGGAGCGGGCTGTGTGCCGGGAACGGGGTCGGGCCTCGGCCCCGAGCGGGGGCATCGAGGGGCTGTCGGGGGAGGAGCTCGCGGTGCCGCCGGCGGCCAGAGGCGGGTCCCGGCTCGCGGCTTTGCGGGCCGCGCGGCGCTCCGTCGTGCGCTGGGAGCCGTCGCGCCGCGATCCGGTGCCGTCGCTCTTCGTTTGGACGCGGCGGGGAAGCCGGCGTCTCGCTCGCTCGCTCTCGTTGGGCGTCGTCTGCGTGGCGGCGGGCCTCGGAGGTGGCGGCGGGGAAGCGCGGGGCTCCGTCCGGATGGCGAGTTTGGCTTTTGGCCTCGCTCGGCGGAG
>NW_011318793.1:0-506 GCF_000146605.3 Meleagris gallopavo | reverse complement strand
TCGCGCCGCGATCCGGTGCCGTCGCTCTTCGTTTGGACGCGGCGGGGAAGCCGGCGTCTCGCTCGCTCGCTCTCGTTGGGCGTCGTCTGCGTGGCGGCGGGCCTCGGAGGTGGCGGCGGGGAAGCGCGGGGCTCCGTCCGGATGGCGAGTTTGGCTTTTGGCCTCGCTCGGCGGAGTTTTGCGGGAGGCTGTGGATGGCGGGGCCCGATGCTGCGGCGAGGATGGCGACGGCCCCGTGTGGCTGTGGTGGTGTTTTACGTTCTGCTCAACAGATTGAACAGCCCGATTGTGCATTTTGGAAATTGTCGTTTCTTCAAGCGAGCAAGTAAGCAAAACAGCGCCGGGCGGCCGGGGAGTCTCTGCTCCAGCAGCGGCGCGCGCTTTCCCCTTCCAGCTGACAGTCTTCATACGGTTCACTCCCCGGTGTTCGTGGCTTCATAATATCTCTTGCGCAGGCGTGGGCCTGTTGCTGGGCAGCCGTCCTTTGTCTTGTCAGATGGGGGGGG
>NW_011318792.1:0-507 GCF_000146605.3 Meleagris gallopavo | reverse complement strand
ACTGTTGATGTCCCTGATGAAGGGGAAACCCAGACGCTTGTACAAACTGGGCGTAGAAGCCCTTGGGAGCAGCCCTGCGGAGGACTCGGGGATCCTGGTGGACAAAGAGCTGGACATAAGCCAGTAGTGTGCACTTGCAGCCCAGAAGGCCAACTGTATCCTGGGCTGCATTCAAAGAGGAGCGACCAGCAGGGAGAGGGAGGTGATTGTCCCCCTCGACTCGGCTCTGGTGCGGCCCCATGTGCAGCACTGCGTCCAGGCCTGGGGCTCCAGCACAGGAATGATGTGGAGCTTTTGGAGCAGGTCCAGAGAAGGGCCACGAAGATGATCAGAGGGCTGGAGCACCTCTCTTAGAAAGAAATGTTGAGGGAACTGGGATTGTTTCTGTGGGAGAAGAGAAAGCTCTGGAGATAGCTCATGACAGCCTTCCAAGACTCAAAGGGAGCGCATAAGCAGGAGGGGGCAAACGGGCTGGTTGAGGAGGGTGGATAGCGATAGGACAAGGGG
>NW_011318791.1:0-421 GCF_000146605.3 Meleagris gallopavo | reverse complement strand
AGTTCTCTCCGAATTCTGTGCTTGATTAAATCCAAACCTCTATGCCATGATGAGCAAAGCTTGCTATCAACCAGACAAGGTCAAAATATTCTTTCTCACCCTTCCCTTCCCTTTCCTGCACTTGAAGCAGCAACCCGCTGATCATCGGGGGCTCAGTTTGCCATCAGAGATTGTCAGTGGTCATCTGAAGGCTTTGTTGGCTGTCAGAGGGCTCCACTGATCACCAGAGATCTTCACTGACTGTCAGAGGGCTTCTTGAATCAACAGAGGGTGTCATGGGTCATCAGAGAGGAGATTTGAGGTGCCTAAGGGAGGAGATTTGGGGACTCCATGTTGGGTGGTGATGGAGGGGAACTGGGGACTGAAGGAGGAGGGCTGAAGCAGATCCAAGTGAGGGGCAATTGGCTGCGATAAGGGAGGG
>NW_011318789.1:0-386 GCF_000146605.3 Meleagris gallopavo | reverse complement strand
ACCTGAATGAAAGACCCCGAGACGGCAGACCCAGTGCCCTGAGAATGTTGCAGACAACGTGGGCCACCCCACTTAGATCCAAATGATGGGCACTGATCATCAGGTAAGACCCCAGATAGCTAACGAGAATAATCTTCTGCTCCCTGCCCCTGAGAACTTAGATCCTGGCACCCATAGAATGAAATGGCCTTGGAAGGTGCAGGTAGGATCCAGGTGGTGTGGCCTACTTGCACCTTGGGGGAGATGGTTGGAGATGGGAGGCTCAGTAGTCCCTCCAGTAATAGGTACATGACCTACTGATGTTGTGGCCAACACTCAAATTTTCATTGCTAAAGGGACTCCCATCGTGTCCCTATGGCAGATCAGGACACCCCCTTTGGTGCCGG
>NW_011318788.1:0-509 GCF_000146605.3 Meleagris gallopavo | reverse complement strand
GACACAAAATGGTTGAGAAAGAGGAAAGCAAGTAAAAGCCACCCCACGTGCAGTCCAGCTGTGTCAGTCGCAGCACTCTTACCGGAGGCGCTGGACGTTGGACGCGACGCCGGACAGGCGGTATATCCCCTGCACCACGCCATGCTGCTCAAGGAACTCGGCGCAGCTCTGGAGGACCTGGGGGACTAAAGAACACGTGCCAGCGCTTAGTGGAGCTCCTGAGTCAAGTCCTGCTTCAGGCTGTGCTCCCGTCACGTCCCATCCACTAAGCCCAGCCAGGCTTGGGTGAAGCCAATACAAATGTGCTTGTCTCTTAGGAGCATTCGCCTCACTTTATCCTTCAGCCATCAACTCCCACCACTTGTTTCTCCACTGGTATCAACCTGCCCCCTGCTAGATATGATCTCCCTTGCATCTTTAGACTCCCAGCAGAGGAAGATCTCAGCAATGGGCTGTTCCTTACCATCGCGACCAGAGCGGAGAAGATGCTCTCCCAGGTCACAACCAAA
>NW_011318787.1:0-470 GCF_000146605.3 Meleagris gallopavo | reverse complement strand
CTGATGACAGACCTGAAAAATGCCATCTCACATCAATTCAGCTGAATGGATCCAAATCTGATGGCTGAGATATCTGTTGGAGTTTCCTTCTGGCAGAGGTGGCAGCTCATGGCAGCAGAAACTGGTGCACCGCAAGTGGGAAAGGGAAGGGACAGCAGTAGAGAGGAACCATGGGAGCTGTGACTTTATGAGAATGATGTTCCTTTCTGTCTTCCTCTTTCGTTTTGCTTTGGATGAAAAATGCATAGCTCTCACGGCTGTACATTTCCCCGTTACCTGAAGGCATGCTTTTGATTTAAAAAGAACATGTCACACAGTCCAACAACAGTGTAAGACTGATGATACGTAAGTCAAAGTTGTCTTGAACATGAGCCATCACACTGCACTGCCCCCTTTGGGCAGGCCTAGCTTTATGTCTGTAATGAGCATTTCCTGGAAATGGCAGTGTGTATTTGCTGTAAACATGCATT
>NW_011318786.1:0-517 GCF_000146605.3 Meleagris gallopavo | reverse complement strand
TCCAAAGGACCCAAAGCAGCAGTCCCCGCACACCGAGCAAAGGCCTTCAGTCTGCCTGACACCCTGCACCACCTCTGGGACGTCCTTATGCAATACCCGGAAGCTATGATCTTGATCGGTTCTTTGGGAAACTGGTGTACGTCTCGCCTGATCAGGGTTGCCCACCGGCTCCTGAGAGCATTGTGAAGACACTAGGCACAGGTAAGCGATCGAGATTCATGCTGCACGGAAGGGACTGCGGGTGGGGAGCAGGGAACCGCAAAGGTCTGGTCTGTGAGGGCTTCCAAGAAAAGCAGACCTCCAGAGGTCCATCAGCTCTCCCCTGAGACTTGCCCGGCCGTAGGGCTGACACCCAGCCGGAGACTCCCATGCAAAACGGGGCCTGCCAGAGGGGCGGTGAGCCCCACGGGCTGCCCCGAGCTGTCCTGTGAGGCTGGAAAAGCGGCACAGGAATCAGAGCCCTGCAGGGTGATGCTTTGCAAATGAGCCTGCATCCCTTTCTCCGCGCTCATGCCGT
>NW_011318783.1:0-483 GCF_000146605.3 Meleagris gallopavo | reverse complement strand
TTTTCTCAGGCATCAGATCATCTTTGAAGGGGTATCTTTCTTTTACAGCTAACAACATCTGCTTCCAGGAGGGTAAAGGCCTGGTTCTGGCATGTACTAATACCTCTGTCAATGGCTGAGTCCCTAGCAATGCCACCCAGTTGGCGAGCTTCTCTACTATCCAGCCACACACTGTTGGCCCCATTGTCCCAACATCGAAGTAACCAAGTGGCAATAGGCTCATTTGGGTGACATGAAAAGTCTTTTCTTCAGACTTCGAATTTCATTCATTTTCAGAGATCGATCAACAATGGCAACGATATCTTGCTCACCTCTTACTCTTTCGGGACTTCTTGTTGCCCTCATTGGCGTCGGTGACCGTGGTCTTACTGAGGGCCCCTCCCCTGGACTTAGGGGTGCTTCTTGTGGATCTTGGAGCCACCCCTCTGGACCTCTGTCCTCTTCTTTCTTCTCTTCTAATTGAGTCGAGATTCGTTTCATTTT
>NW_011318782.1:0-492 GCF_000146605.3 Meleagris gallopavo | reverse complement strand
GCAAAGCTGGAGAGGTGGGCAGCTGGCTGGCACCCAGGCTGCTCGTGGAGTAGAAATCAGCGGGCAGCGAAAGCTGAACCCTTCCTCAACTGCCACAACCGCATGTGAGCAGAGAGCGTGAGATGAAGGCTGGTGACTTACCTCTGGCATCCGGCCCGGGCTCAGGAACAGGACTCTGCTTGGGAAATCCACCAGGAGGACCTGCAGGCACAAATGTGATCAGACGCAGGCGAGGAGAGCTTCCACTGCACTAACTTTTCTGCCTTCAAGGAAGCAGACACTCGCAACTTACCTCTGGGTTTCCCCCGAGGCACAAAAGCAGCCTTCAGCCAGCCGTCTGCATAGCCAGGATTGGGAGCACCGTCATCTGGAATCAAGAACAGCAGAGGGATGTTCCCACGGCACGCTGTGATCTCCTCGCTCGGAGACGGGGCAGGGCTCAGCTCGTGGGATGGCAGACTCGGGCCGCGACTGCCCAAGCTACAGGGCGAC
>NW_011318781.1:0-512 GCF_000146605.3 Meleagris gallopavo | reverse complement strand
TGGGCTCCTCCACGTCAGTGGTGTGAGATGTGTCCAGCAGGTAATGAACATCATGCACCCCATGTTGGTGCGCTGCTTGTATGCAGGTAGGTTTGCGATGTGATCCGACTCCCCCATGCTGACCATCCACAGCTAGATCAAGTTGCTCAGAGTCTGAGCCAGGCTCACCTTGAAAGGGCCAGCACATCCACCATGTCTCTGGCAACCTGTGCCACTGCCTCAGCACCCTCACTGTACAAGACATTTTCCTTAGATTTCACCTCCATTTTCCCTGTTCTTGCCTTTAGGTATTGAAAGGCTGTTACCAGGTTCCCTTGGAGCCTTCACTTCTCCAGGAGGCTGAACAGCCCAGCTCTCCTTGCTTACAGGAGAGGGGTTCCATCCTTGGGTTCGTGTTTGTGGCTGTACTCTGGATGCACTCGCACAGCTCCATGTCTCCCTGCACTGAGGACTCCACATCTGGACGCAGCACTGCAGCTGAGGCCTGACCAGCGCAGAGCAGAGGGATGGGG
>NW_011318780.1:0-463 GCF_000146605.3 Meleagris gallopavo | reverse complement strand
ACCTCTCTTGGGTGCTGTGCCACACTCCGTGCTCCTCCCCTGGCTTTGCACATGGCTGCGCTTCAGAGGAAGGCCACTGGCATCAGCTTCTGACAGAAAGGAGACAAGAAAGACATGAAGAGCCTCTCTATGGAGGAAGATTTGAGCACTGCCAGCCACAAACTTCTGGTCTCCAAGAGCAGTTCTGTCAATTGGCCTTTCTGCTGCTACAGCCTTGCGCCACTTCTGCAGTCAGCACAGAACTGCAGCGTCCTTTCCTCTCTCCTCCATCACACACAGCCCTGCGTGCAGCCCTGTTTAGAGGCGGTACCCACAGCACAGCTCACAAGAGCTTCTTACCTGCGGAGGCTTTCCGTTCCCGCCTTGCCCCGCACCATTCCACAGATGTACAGGTTTTGTCCCTACAACAACAGATCATGTGTTGATTTCACAGACACCAGCAGGCAGCAGAAGTATTGTCCAG
>NW_011318779.1:0-497 GCF_000146605.3 Meleagris gallopavo | reverse complement strand
GGAGGCTGAGATAAGCCTCACTGGTAAGGACTGGCAAAACATCTTATTGTAACTGGCCCGGGGGCTCCATGTATACTAGGTATCGATTACCTCAGAAGGGGGCATTTCAAGGATCCTAAGGAGTATCGGTGGGCCTTTGGGATAGCTGCTGTGGACACAGACAACATTAAGCAGCTGTCTGTTTTGCCTGGCCTATCAGAAGATCCGTCTGTTGTGGGGTTGCTGCAAGTAAAAGAGCAACAGGTACCGATTGCCACAAAAACGGTGCACAGACGGCAGTACCGCACCAACAGGGATTCCTTGCTCCCCATTCATAAGTTGATTCGTCAACTAGAGGATCAGGGAGTGATCAGCAAAACTCACTCACCCTTTAACAGCCCCATATGGCCAGTACGTAAAGCCAGTGGAGAATGGAGACTGACGGTGGACTACCGTGGCCTGAATGAAGTCACACCCCCACTGAGTGCTGCTGTGCTGGACATGTTAGAGCTCCAATA
>NW_011318778.1:0-533 GCF_000146605.3 Meleagris gallopavo | reverse complement strand
ATGAGGCTGTAGTTTGGAACATGCATTCTCCAAAAACGCACTACACCCAGGAACGATTGTGTCTCTTTCTTATTAGTGGGTGGAGACATGGCGCTGATTTTGTTGATCACATCTGTTGGGATGTGACGACGGCCATCTTGCCACTTTATACCTAGGAACTGAATTTCCTGGGCAGGCCCTTTCACTTTGCTTCGCTTAATAGCGAAACCAGCACGCAGAAGGATCTGGATTATTTGCTCTCCTTTCTCAAAAACTTCCTTTGCTGTGTTGCCCCACACGATGATGTCATCAGTATACTGTAAATGCTCAGGAGCACCTCCCTGTTCCAGTGCAGCTTGGATCAACCCATGGCAAATGGTTGGGCTATGTTTCCACCCCTGGGGCAAACGATTCCAGGTATACTGAATGCCCCTCCAGGTGAAAGCAAACTGTGGCCTAGATTCTTTGGTCAAAGGATGGAGAAAAAGGCATTAGCAATATCAGTGGTGGCGTACCATTTGGCTGCCTTTGACTCCAATTCATATTGGAGTTCT
>NW_011318776.1:0-668 GCF_000146605.3 Meleagris gallopavo | reverse complement strand
GCCCCTGTAAGAGGACGGAAAATGAAAACGAATCTCGACTCAATTAGAAGAGAAGAAAGAAGAGGACAGAGGTCCAGAGGGGTGGCTCCAAGATCCACAAGAAGCACCCCTAAGTCCAGGGGAGGGGCCCTCAGTAAGACCACGGTCACCGACGCCAATGAGGGCAACAAGAAGTCCCGAAAGAGTAAGAGGTGAGCAAGATATCGTTACCATTGTTGATCGATCTCTGAAAATGAATGAAATTCGAAGTCTGAGAAAAGACTTTTCATGTCACCCAAATGAGCCTATTGCCACTTGGTTACTTCGATGTTGGGACAATGCGGCCAACAGTGTGTGGCTGGATAGTAGAGAAGCTCGCCAACTGGGTGGCATTGCTAGGGACTCAGCCATTGACAGAGGTATTAGTACATGCCAGAACCAGGCCTTTACCCTCTGGAAGCAGATGTTGTTAGCTGTAAAAGAAAGATACCCCTTCAAAGATGATCTGATGCCTGAGAAAAAGAAATGGGCTGATATGGAAGAAGGCATCTGTTATTTAAGAGAACATGCTGTGGTGGAAAATGCTACATAGCCCCGATTTCATTCCTGACGAGCCAGACCAAGAGCATGATCCCGAGAGAGTCAGGTGTACACCAAACATGTGGCGTACATTCACAAAGACCGCACCA
>NW_011318775.1:0-543 GCF_000146605.3 Meleagris gallopavo | reverse complement strand
TCCTTTCATCCCCTAGCATGTTTTGGTGGTGGGTGTTCCCTCATCCCAGCTACTGACCCTGCACTTGGATTTGTGCCCACTGCTCAGCCTGTTGAGGTCTCTGTGGATGGCATCCCGTCCCTCTGCTGTGTCACTGCACCCCACAGCTTGGTGTCCTTAGGGTGCACTCAACCCCACTGTTGATGTCCCTGATGAAGGGGAAACCCAGATGCTTGTACAAACTGGGCGTAGAAGCCCTTGGGAGCAGCCCTGCGGAGGACTCGGGGATCCTGGTGGACAAAGAGCTGGACATAAGCCAGTAGTGTGCACTTGCAGCCCAGAAGGCCAACTGTATCCTGGGCTGCATTCAAAGAGGAGCGACCAGCAGGGAGAGGGAGGTGGATTGTCCCCCTCGACTCGGCTCTGGTGTGCGGCCCCATGTGCAGCACTGCGTCCAGGCCTGGGGCTCCAGCACGGGAATGATGTGGAGCTTTTGGAGCAGGTCCAGAGAAGGGCCACGAAGATGATCAGAGGGCTGGAGCACCTCTCTTAGAAAGAAATGTT
>NW_011318774.1:0-790 GCF_000146605.3 Meleagris gallopavo | reverse complement strand
CAGGTCCAGAGAAGGGCCACGAAGATGATCAGAGGGCTGGAGCACCTCCCTTAGAAAGAAATGTTGAGGGAACTGGGATTGTTTCTGTGGGAGAAGAGAAAGCTCTGGAGATAGCTCATGACAGCCTTCCAAGACTCGAAGGGAGCGCATAAGCAGGAGGGGGCAACGGCTGTTTAGGAGGGTGGATAGCGATAGGACAAGGGGAAATGGTTTTCAAGTGAGACAGGGGAGGTTTAGGTTGGTTCTTAGGACGCAGCTTTTCACGCACAGGGTGGTGACGCACTGGAATGTGTGCTTGAGAGTCACTTGCAGGATGATCTGCTCCATGATCCGTGACCAGCACAGAGGTGAGACTGACATGCTGGTAGTTCCCCGCGTCACACTTTCTATCCTTCCTAAGAGGTGTGCTGTCACCTTTTTTCTCCTCACCAGGGACTTGACCTGACTGCCTCGACTTGTGAAATACCATGGAGAGTGGCTCGGTGACTGCAGCGGTGAATTCCCTCGGAACTCTGGGACTCATCTCGTCAGGACCCAAGGACTCCTGGATGTTGGTCCTCAGGTGGTCCAGAACCTGATCTCCCATGGCAGTGTGGGATGGGAAGGGGTGTGTGGGACTGAGGAAGCAATGGCAGTCCCCACCTCACCAAAGCAAAGATGAGGGCTGTGCATAATGAGCAGTTCTCAGACAAGATGGAAGCCAAAATGGTGTTAGGTACCTGAGCCTTCTCTGGTGGTAAGCAACATGGTGCACAGAGTGCAGCCATGTGCTCCGAGCAAGGAGCACAGG
>NW_011318773.1:0-641 GCF_000146605.3 Meleagris gallopavo | reverse complement strand
TTTAACCAATTCACTTATAAGGGGTCTTCTTCCCTCTGCCATACATTGCTGCAAATGTGCTGGCGTACCTTTCTGGTGCGGTCTTTGTGAATGTACGCCACATGTTTGGTGTACACCTGACTCTCTCGGGATCATGCTCTTGGTCTGGCTCGTCAGGAATGAAATCGGGGCTATGTAGCATTTCCACCACAGCATATTCTCTTAAATAACAGATGCCTTCTTCCATATCAGCCCATTTCTTTTTCTCAGGCATCAGATCATCTTTTGAAGGGGTATCTTTCTTTTACAGCTAACAACATCCGCTTCCAGAGGGTAAAGGCCTGGTTCTGGCATGTACTAATACCTCTGTCAATGGCTGAGTCCCTAGCAACGCCACCCAGTTGGCGAGCTTCTCTACTATCCAGCCACACACTGTTGGCCCCATTGTCCCAACATCGAAGTAACCAAGTGGCAATAGGCTCATTTGGGTGACGTGAAAAGTCTTTTCTCAGACTTCGAATTTCATTCATTTTCAGAGATCGATCAACAATGGTAACGATATCTTGCTCACCTCTTACTCTTTCGGGACTTCTTGTTGCCCTCATTGGCGCCGGTGACCGTGGTCTTACTGAGGGCCCCTCTCCTGGACTTAGGGGTGCTTC
>NW_011318772.1:0-498 GCF_000146605.3 Meleagris gallopavo | reverse complement strand
ACCTCTGTCCTCTTCTTTCTTCTCTTCTAATTGAGTCGAGATTCGTTTCATTTTCCGTCCTCTTACAGGGCAACTGACATCAATTGTGGTGCTTCCTGTAGTTGATCAGGTCGGTCAGTTCCAGTGCTCTCATCCTCCAGTTCAGCTTGGAGCCTGTCTCGTTCGATGATGAGAGTATCTAGCTCAGATTGGAGGGTGTCTTGTTGAGATTGAAGACTGTTGAGTTTGGATTGCAGGGAGTCTCTCTCAATTCGGAGGGCATCTCTCTCAGATTGGAGGCTGTTTCTCTCGACCAGGAGACTCTCTCGCTCATTTTGCACTGTTTCCCTGAGACCCTCCTTTTCAATTTCACAAACTCTCTCCCTCTCCAGGATAGTATTGAATAAGGCCCGGTAAGCATTAGCCAGGCCCCAAATAATTTGGGCCTCCTCAGATCTTCCTGAGCCGCGACATTCCTGTCTCAAATATCTGTTTAAATTTCAGGGTCTTTCAGGTGTT
>NW_011318771.1:0-483 GCF_000146605.3 Meleagris gallopavo | reverse complement strand
TTCTCTTCTAATTGAGTCGAGATTCGTTTCATTTCCGTCCTCTTACAGGGCAACTGACATCAATTGTGGTGCTTCCTGTAGTTGATCAGGTTGGTCAGTTCCAATGCTCTCATCCTCCAGTTCAGCTCGGAGCCTGTCTCGTTCGATGATGAGAGTATCTAGCTCAGATTGGAGGGTGTCTTGTTGAGATTGAAGACTGTTGAGTTTGGATTGCAGGGAGTCTCTCTCAATTCGGAGGGCATCTCTCTCAGATTGGAGGCTGTTTCTCTCGACCAGGAGACTCTCTCGCTCATTTTGCACTGTTTCCCTGAGACCCTCCTTTTCAATTTCACAAACTCTCTCCCTCTCCAGGATAGTATTGAATAAGGCCCAGTAAGCATTAGCCAGGCCCCAAATAATTTGGGCCTCCTCAGATCTTCCTGAGCCGCGACATTCCTGTCTCAAATATCTGTTTAAATTTTCAGGGTCTTTCAGGTGTTCTGG
>NW_011318770.1:0-527 GCF_000146605.3 Meleagris gallopavo | reverse complement strand
CTCTTCTAATTGAGTCGAGATTTGTTTCATTTTCCGTCCTCTTACAGGGCAACTGACATCAATTGTGGTGCTTCCTGTAGTTGATCAGGTCGGTCAGTTCCAGTGCTCTCATCCTCCAGTTCAGCTTGGAGCCTGTCTCGTTCGATGATGAGAGTATCTAGCTCAGATTGGAGGGTGTCTTGTTGAGATTGAAGACTGTTGAGTTTGGATTGCAGGGAGTCTCTCTCAATTCGGAGGGCATCTCTCTCAGATTGGAGGCTGTTTCTCTCGACCAGGAGACTCTCTCGCTCATTTTGCACTGTTTCCCTGAGACCCTCCTTTTCAATTTCACAAACTCTCTCCCTCTCCAGGATAGTATTGAATAAGGCCCGGTAAGCATTAGCCAGGCCCCAAATAATTTGGGCCTCCTCAGATCTTCCTGAGCCGCGACATTCCTGTCTCAAATATCTGTTTAAATTTTCAGGGTCTTTCAGGTGTTCTGGAGTAAAGTTCCATGACACCGAAGATTTCCATCTCTCTAAAGTCTC
>NW_011318769.1:0-554 GCF_000146605.3 Meleagris gallopavo | reverse complement strand
ATCCCTTACAGCACTGCAATCTTCAGCTGCCTTGATTCCTGAGTCCTCCTTTTGGACAGGAACCCTACAGAAAGTATCAACAAGTGAAAAATCATGAGGAAGAAGCATTTTCCCAGATTTCTGCTGCCACGCAAGTAGTCTCTTGAGGAAGGCAATGCTTGGAAGTCAGCTGGCTGCAAGAACTGCCTGCTCATCACTAGCTGCAGCTTGTGTCTGACTGCCATGGCTTCCGTCAGCAAGTGCCCCCAGGTCCCCTTTTCCCACACAAGTGTGCTGACCGTCCCTGTCCCCAGCTGAGCTCTCTGCCGTGACTTCAGCACGGTCTGCTGAAACACCTGCTGGGTTTGGCACACCAAGCCATGCACGGAGCAGTGAGGCACAAGTTGCACTCTACCAAGTCTGCGCTCTGCTTCCTTTTTAAGGTCTGACATGAAGGTGGGAGCTCGGCAGCAATTTTCCAGGGCAAGAATGACATTTCATCATCCTCACTGAATTGTGGGATGGAATTTCAACAAGAACATGTTTCTCTGCTTACAGCCATTCAGAAGGGCTGG
>NW_011318768.1:0-484 GCF_000146605.3 Meleagris gallopavo | reverse complement strand
ATAGAGTGAATTCTCAGCTACAAACTCTGTTTTCAACCCGGTTACCACCATTAGCTATGCTTTTTTCCAGTGTTGAACGAGTGCCTGCATGCTGTGCTTGTTTAAAAGAAAAACAAATCTGGCTGTTTGGGTGGTTTGTCTTTTGCATCGCTGTTGCCACTGCTGAAGCCTCACTGCGCTCACATCCACGTGTTGGTCTTCATAAATGCTCTGTTCAGTGCGGAGGAGTTCAGTGACAGCCCTGTGCTCCGTGTGCACCTCCACGTCAGGTGCTGTGCTGTCATCCTGGCCCTCTGCTGCCATCTGTCGCCTGGCTACAAAATGAACTGAGTGCTGGCAGGAAGGTTCAACCTCTGCTGTGTCCACCTGTGACGCTGTGGCCAGCATTATAAAATAGGAGGCATTCCTTTTGGATCAGCCCTTGCATAGTTATGAAAAATTAAGGTTTGTAATGGCTGGCTGAGTAAATTGGTGGCTGCTAGGG
>NW_011318767.1:0-460 GCF_000146605.3 Meleagris gallopavo | reverse complement strand
AACGAGTGCCTGCATGCTGTGCTTGGTTAAAAGAAAAACAATCTGGCTGTTTGGGTGGTTTGTCTTTTGCATCGCTGTTGCCACTGCTGAAGCCTCACTGCGCTCACATCCACGTGTTGGTCTTCATAAATGCTCTGTTCAGTGCGGAGGAGTTCAGTGACAGCCCTGTGCTCCGTGCGCACCTCCACGTCAGGTGCTGTGCTGTCATCCTGGCCTCTGCTGCCATCTGTCGCCTGGCTACAAAATGAACTGAGTGCTGGCAGGAAGGTTCAACCTCTGCTGTGTCCACCTGTGACGCTGTGGCCAGCATTATAAAATAGGAGGCATTCCTTTTGGATCAGCCCTTGCATAGTTATGAAAAATTAAGGTTTGTAATGGCTGGCTGAGTAAATTGGTGGCTGCTAAGAGAGGGGCACAACTCTAAAATAACAGTAGTTAGACACTGGTAGCTTTCAAGGCC
>NW_011318766.1:0-486 GCF_000146605.3 Meleagris gallopavo | reverse complement strand
GGGCGGCAGCGACCAAGGAGACAGCTGTGACATGGGGAAGGTTCTACACCGGCACCTGTTCTGCTGCTGCTGGGAGTGGGCGTTCTGCACAGGATGAGGAGGGGGCTGGAGAACAGGGCACGGGACGGGAGCTACAAGGCGCTCCCTGTGCCCAGCGGGCAGCCCTTCTCTCCGGCCAGCAAGAGGCCACAGAGGAGCCCGAAGCCGACAAAAGGGCCCTCGGCCTCCTCCCCCTTTCCCTCCTGCCACACGGGAATCCCCTTTTGGGGCTGGGCCACGCAGCACACAGCGGCACGCTCAGGGATCTCCTGAGCTCAGCGCAAACAACGGCAGGCTCCAAAGTGGACCTGACGACGCCTGCCTCCTGGGAGACAGAAGCCCCGGCTTCCATTTCAGCATCCCGAGCCTCTTCCTGCTGGGCACTCAAACATTACTACAATAAATACGTCCCACTGAGTTTTCAACAAATCTTGCAGAGTCTCTGAG
>NW_011318765.1:0-492 GCF_000146605.3 Meleagris gallopavo | reverse complement strand
GCACGTGTCTGCTGCTAGAGATGACCAAAACAGATTAACCTCAAGTTTCTTATTCCTGCAGTGATCAGTCAAAGTCATTCACACCAGTCATTAGCCACGCCAGCTGTGTTCTAGAACAAGTGGAGATTGATAACCAATGGGAGCCACCAAGCAGAGCCTTTATATAGCAGTGAAATGCCACACATTTCCAAAGAGCTTAGTCAGCGGTTCAATTCTACTTACACAAAAATACACGTTGGAAAAGCAGAGCTCAAGTCTTCTCCTTGGACAGCTGAACTCTCACCCATCATGAGCAGAGGGTGAGAAATCTTACTCAAAATCCACAACCACAAACGACACTTCCATGCTGATTGCATTGCATGCCACAGAACGGCCAAAAACTCCATCAGCCGAGTACTGGCAGAAAATGAGAGCACACATTTTTAGCATTTCATCATGAATTCAAAGTATAGTCTCAGTTTACTATTAAAATTGGAAGGGGAAAAAAAAATC
>NW_011318764.1:0-474 GCF_000146605.3 Meleagris gallopavo | reverse complement strand
GGTGGTTTGTCTTTGCATCGCTGTTGCCACTGCTGAAGCCTCACTGCGCTCACATCCACGTGTTGGTCTTCATAAATGCTCTGTTCAGTGCGGAGGAGTTCAGTGACAGCCCTGTGCTCCGTGCGCACCTCCACGTCAGGTGCTGTGCTGTCATCCTGGCCTCTGCTGCCATCTGTCGCCTGGCTACAAAATGAAGTGAGTGCTGGCAGGAAGGTTCAACCTCTGCTGTGTCCACCTGTGACGCTGTGGCCAGCATTATAAAATAGGAGGCATTCCTTTTGGATCAGCCCTTGCATAGTTATGAAAAATTAAGGTTTGTAATGGCTGGCTGAGTAAATTGGTGGCTGCTAAGAGAGGGGCACAACTCTAAAATAACAGTAGTTAGACACTGGTAGCTTTCAAGGCCAATTTAAATAACGTGGCTGCATTGGGTTATTTATTTATTTAATGTTATCTTTCATTGTCGTATTTCCT
>NW_011318763.1:0-447 GCF_000146605.3 Meleagris gallopavo | reverse complement strand
TCCTGCATTTGGGTCGGGGCAATCTCGAGCACGGATACGGGTTGGGCGGGGAACGGCTTGAGAGCGGCCCCGTGGAGAAGGATTTGTTAGCGTGAACTGAGGAGAGATTCAGCGTGAGGTGGCAAGGTGTGCTTGCTGCCCAGAAGGCCCACCCAGGCCTGGGTTGCATCAAGAGAAGCGTGGCCAGCAGGTCGAGGCGATTGCGGCCCTCTGCTCTCGTGAGAGCCCACGTAGAGCACTGTCTGGTTGTGGAGCCCTCAGCACAAGGAGGACGTGGAGCTGTTGGAGCAGGTCCTCGCAGATGATCGGAGGGCTGGAGCACCACCCCCTAGGAGGACAGGGTGAGAGAGCTGGGGCTCTTCAGCTTGGGGAAGAGAAGGCTCTGATGAGGCCTTATAGCAGCACTCCAGTACTGAAGGGGGTCTACGAGGAAAGCGTGGGGGGAAC
>NW_011318762.1:0-607 GCF_000146605.3 Meleagris gallopavo | reverse complement strand
CTCTGCTCTCGTGAGAGCCCACGTAGAGCACTGTCTGGTTGTGGAGCCCTCAGCACAAGGAGGACGTGGAGCTGTTGGAGCAGGTCCTCGCAGATGATCGGAGGGCTGGAGCACCACCCCTAGGAGGACAGGGTGAGAGAGCTGGGGCTCTTCAGCTTGGGGAAGAGAAGGCTCTGATGAGGCCTTATAGCAGCACTCCAGTACTGAAGGGGGTCTACAGGAAAGCTGGGGGGAACTTGTTATAAGGGTGGGTAGCGGCAGGACGAGGGGAAATGGCTTTGAACGGGAAGAGTGTAGGCTTAGACCGGGCATTTGGAAGAAATTCCCTACTGTGAGGCTGCTGAGGCACTGGGACAGGTTGCCCAGTGAGGCTGTGAACGTCCCACCTTGGAGGCCTTCGAGGCCAGGCTGGATGGGGCTGTGAGCAGCCTGGTCTAGAGGGAGGTGTCCCTTCCGGCAGCAGGGGGTTGGAACGAGATGGTCTTAGAGGTCCCTTCCAAAACAAGCAAACCAAACCATCCTGTGATTGTATGAAACTATGTACAGCGGTTCTTTTTAATACAAAACTAAACTCTATGATTACGTGACTCTCTATGGCTTTCAGTTA
>NW_011318761.1:0-534 GCF_000146605.3 Meleagris gallopavo | reverse complement strand
AAAGACAAAACCACCCAAACAGCCAGATTGTTTTTTTCTTTTTAACCAAGCACAGCATGCAGGCACTCGTTCAACACTGGAAAAAAAGCATAGCTAATGGTGGTAACCGTGTTGAAAAACAGAGTTTTGTAGCTGAGAATTCACTCTATGTATCTGTTGTCATTTCTATGGAAATAAATAGGAGGCATTCCTTTCAGAGCAATCTACGTACATCATCAATGAGCCATCATCCTAGTAATGCAGTAATACTAATAATAGGAACAGAAAAAAACAGATTCTCAGAATACCTTTTGTGGGGATGGAACAACAAAACCAACGCTGCAGTCAGCTGCAGTTATTCCCCCGGAATGAACTGATAGCAGCAGAAAGGTCATGGCCACTTCCGACACTCAAACTGTACCAGCATTTCAGAGCACGCAGCCTTGGCATAAACCCTAAGGATAAACCAATGGCATCTCTGTTCCAGCAATTTTTTCCTCAATATACGTGAATAGACTGGAGGTACTAATCCCACCAGTTCAGTTCTACCATTGT
>NW_011318760.1:0-525 GCF_000146605.3 Meleagris gallopavo | reverse complement strand
TCTTTCTTTTACAGCTAACAACATCCGCTTCCAGAGGGTAAAGGCCTGGTTCTGGCATGTACTAATACCTCTGTCAATGGCTGAGTCCCTGGCAATGCCACCCAGTTGGCGAGCTTCTCTACTATCCAGCCACACACTGTTGGCCCCATTGTCCCAACATCGAAGTAACCAAGTGGCAATAGGCTCATTTGGGTGACGTGAAAAGTCTTTTCTCAGACTTCGAATTTCATTCATTTTCAGAGATCGATCAACAATGGTAACGATATCTTGCTCACCTCTTACTCTTTCGGGACTTCTTGTTGCCCTCATTGGCGCCGGTGACCGTGGTCTTACTGAGGGCCCCTCCCCTGGACTTAGGGGTGCTTCTTGTGGATCTTGGAGCCACTCCTCTGGACCTCTCTCCTCTTCTTTCTTCTCTTCTAACTGAGTCGAGATTCGTTTCTATTTTCCGTCCTCTTACGAGGGCAAGTGACATCAATTGTGGTGCTTCCTGTAGTTGATCAGGTTGGTCAGTTCCAATGCTCT
>NW_011318759.1:0-586 GCF_000146605.3 Meleagris gallopavo | reverse complement strand
AACAATAGTAACGATATCTTGCTCACCTCTTACTCTTTCGGGACTTCTTGTTGCCCTCATTGGCGCCGGTGACCGTGGTCTTACTGAGGGCCCCTCCCCTGGACTTAGGGGTGCTTCTTGTGGATCTTGGAGCCACTCCTCTGGACCTCTCTCCTCTTCTTTCTTCTCTTCTAACTGAGTCGAGATTCGTTTCATTTTCCGTCCTCTTACAGGGGCAAGTGACATCAATTGTGGTGCTTCTTGTAGTTGATCAGGTTGGTCAGTTCCAATGCTCTCATCCTCCAGTTCAGCTCGGAGCCTGTCTCGTTCGATTATGAGAGTATCCAGCTCAGATTGGAGGGTGTCTTGTTGAGATTGAAGACTGTTGAGTTTGGATTGCAGGGAGTCTCTCTCAATTCGGAGGGCATCTCTCTCAGATTGGAGGCTGTTCCTCTCGACCAGGAGACTCTCTCGCTCATTTTGCACTGTTTCCCTGAGACTCTCCTTTTCAATTTCACAAACTCTCTCCCTCTCCAGGATAGTATTGAATAGCCGTAAGCATTAGCCAGGCCCAAATAATTGGCTCTCAGATCTTCCTGAGCCGCGA
>NW_011318758.1:0-466 GCF_000146605.3 Meleagris gallopavo | reverse complement strand
AACGGTTTACGGGCTGGTTCGGCCCGGTTCCGTGACTAGAAGGGCGGAGGGATCCGCGGATCCGACGACCCCCGGAAAAAAAAGAAAATAAGGGACCCCGAAATAATTGAAACAGTGGCAACAATCTAGAGGTAAACAAAGTAATTTACTAAATATGGTATCAACAGAATTTATAAGGAGAGAGAATGTGAAATTGATGGTGGATCGGCCTTACCACAACGCTGAGATGAGAAGCGCAGGCAGAGAAGCGCAGGCGAGAAGCGCAGGCAGAGAAGCGCAAGCGAAGCAGCGCAGGCAGAGAAGCGCAAGCGAAGCAGCGCAGGCAGAGAAGAGAGCATCAGGTGACCTTGCCGGGAGTTATATCTCCTCGCTGACCGCAAAGCCCCCTGGGGAAACGTAGCTGCTCTTCTCCGCTGGACAGGCACCCGGAACTTGAGCATCAGCAGTCAAACCCCCAGTACATTGC
>NW_011318757.1:0-623 GCF_000146605.3 Meleagris gallopavo | reverse complement strand
AAATCTGAGCCCTCAGATGCCCCTGGCCCCTCCAAAACTTAAATACCCCTCAGACCCCTGGGGCACTTTCACACCCTGTAGGAAGAACCCCAAACATCACTTGTGGGGCGTTTCTCCAGGAGCCAACTGGGGACCCCCATGGTGAAACTCTGCCTTCCCACTGTGTCCCCAGGTGCCTTCCAGTGACAGCGAGGGTCTGACCTACATGGAGCTGCAAGCTGTGACCCCCCAGCACTCAGCCCCTCAACCCCTCCGCTGACCCCCAGCCCTCTGTTATCTGCGCCCAGGTAGCAGTTGGGAGGCATCACTGATGCCTCCATACGTGTGCACAAACACGTGTGTGTTGTGTGCATATGTGTACCTCCAGTGTGCACAGTGCAGTGAGTTGTGTGCGCTCACTGTCATGTGTGCACTGCATGCATGTGTCACTGCATGTGTTCATATGTGTTTCATGTGTGCACTGTCACACGTGCACAGCAGTTGTACACAGATGTGCACTCCATGATTAAGTCCGTTCCTTTGTGTCTGTGCAACATCACACGTGTACACCAGTAGATGTGCACAACACGGCACATGCGTGTCCTTAGCATGTTTCTGAGACTGGTAAAGAATGCACGAGGTGA
>NW_011318756.1:0-483 GCF_000146605.3 Meleagris gallopavo | reverse complement strand
GCCTCCTATTTATTTCCATAGAAATGACAACAGATACATAGAGTGAATTCTCAGCTACAAAACTCTGTTTTTCAACACGGTTACCACCATTAGCTATGCTTTTTTTCCAGTGTTGAACGAGTGCCTGCATGCTGTGCTTGGTTTAAAAGAAAAAACAATCTGGCTGTTTGGGTGGTTTGTCTTTTGCATCGCTGTTGCCACTGCTGAAGCCTCACTGCGCTCACATCCACGTGTTGGTCTTCATAAATGCTCTGTTCAGTGCGGAGGAGTTCAGTGACAGCCCTGTGCTCCGTGCGCACCTCCACGTCAGGTGCTGTGCTGTCATCCTGGCCTCTGCTGCCATCTGTCGCCTGGCTACAAAATGAACTGAGTGCTGGCAGGAAGGTTCAACCTCTGCTGTGTCCACCTGTGACGCTGTGGCCAGCATTATAAATAGGAGGCATTCCTTTGGATCAGCCCTTGCATAGTTATGAAAATTAAGGT
>NW_011318755.1:0-451 GCF_000146605.3 Meleagris gallopavo | reverse complement strand
GACGGAGAGCTTATCACTGCAGGCAGTTACTTCCCCAGAAAGTCACCTTTATTCCAGAATGGTGTTTTCAAGCCAACTGCATGATTCAACTGTGTAAGTTACACTGCTGGTGTAGTAAGATTGTGATTACTTGGATCTTGAATGTTCCCACCTATAGAAACTCTTGCTCCATAAAGCCTTGCACCTGATAAAGAGTAATGATTGAGATGTCAGCTTTCATGATAGCTCTGGAAGAATTAAAATCCTTGAGTATCCTGTTGGCAAATTCTTAAATTGAAATCCTTATTTTGTTGGAATTCCTTTAGGTAAAGATTGGGGTTTTCTATATGGCATGCCTGGTTTATACAAGTACTGGCATAATAAAATGGTCTGATGCTATCACTTCAGAGAGACCGTGTAACTTCCCCGTAGAGCTGTTTAGTTTCTGGGGGAGCTGAAGAATCTGGCATTT
>NW_011318754.1:0-485 GCF_000146605.3 Meleagris gallopavo | reverse complement strand
AAGCACTTGTGGTGCTGGGGTCCTGGGCAGCCAAATCAGCTGCTGGCAGTACGCTGTCAGGATTTGTGTGGCAAGGTCTTCTAAGTTTGCTTGCCCTTATTTCCTGTCAGTGAGTAGTGCTTTCTGAAACTCCTTTTCACAGTGTGTGCAAGAGAGGAGAGAGAGCGGCAGAGCGAGCTCATCCTGACACCGACTGGGAGGGAGTTCCAGCTGGAGATGAAGGGAGAGTGGAGCTGGGAGAGGCAACGAGAGAGATTCTTGCCCGAGCAAACAGGAATCTCAGCAATAGTTCCAGTCCGCTCCGTTCTGCCATCCCAGAGGCCAAAGGTCTTCAACCTCGTCTGGAAGACCTGGAGCGTGAACTCCAAGCCATGAAAGAGGTCCGTGGGAACAGTCATGAGTGCTGCTTTCTGTCAGAGGCCGGCCCTGACAGTGAGAGCGGAGGATCAGCAGCAGAGCATTTGTCCTTCACCCTCCGTTCCCGC
>NW_011318753.1:0-670 GCF_000146605.3 Meleagris gallopavo | reverse complement strand
CGGGCTGGGATGTGACCCAACGAGAGCCCATTCCCCAGCCCCAAAGGGTCGCTGTTTGTGGCCGCCCAGCAGCGCTGAACGCAGCACCCACCGTGCTGGGATGGGGACGCCGGGAGCCCCCCAGCTCACAGGGCTGGCCCCTCTGCGCATCTCAGGAGAGCCACGGGGCAGCCGCTGAGCAGCCTGTGGGGAGGGCTGCGCTGCACCGAGGCTCCTGGCTCAGGCTTGCAGGATGCATCAGCCACTCACGCGGACCCCTCCCACTCTGTCCTTTCAGTCTGCTGCCAGCGATCCGGAGAGTGCCTGAAGCCCAAGAGCAGCCGGTGAGCTGCCAGCTGCAGGGGGAGGCAGGAACATCAGGCCAAGAAGACCTGCGCCGAGCACTGGGAACCAAACGCGTGAGCTTCCGTGATGAAGAACTGGGGGCAGAAAAAGCTCACTGTGACGGTGCGGCGCGAATATTGCACACAGCCAAGGCCTCACCCCATCAGATCACCTTGAGGCCATCAGCAGCTTTCCTAAAAGGTTCAAGATCTTTCTCAAGGGCTGAGTCTGTGGAGCCTCAAGGCAGACCATCCAGGCTCCCACTGGCATGCGACTCAGTTAAACTTCTCAGGAAGAGGGCAAGGAAGACCAGGCCAGTGCAGGAAACACCGGAGCACATGGCAGC
>NW_011318752.1:0-535 GCF_000146605.3 Meleagris gallopavo | reverse complement strand
ATACGTGTACAAATTAAGGACTGATTTTTTGGTTTAAGGTGGATTGCAATACAATTATATTTTAACATAGGATTGGAACAGGAATGGAGTTTTGTTAGGGGTCATAGGAATTTTTGGGAATAAAGAATTGTAATCAGAAAAAATATATATATTGGTAATTTACTACATCAATAGTTTTTGGAGAATATATAGAATTATATAAAGAATTATATAGATTATAATATAGAATTATATTATAAAGAATTAATGAAGATAATATCTCATACAAAATGGCACTTGTTGGAGACAAAAAACTCTTTTGTCTGTGACACGTTTTTGCTATGCGTATTTCTTATGTATGGTGGACTAAGCTTCCTTGATACTTAGTTAATCAATGCCACTGAATACTTACATCTTGGGGAGAAAGGAGCTGGACAGGTGAATACAGTACACAGCGTTACATGGATGAAACAAGAAGGTGCCATGAAGCAGGGAGAGAAGACTGAGGAGAAGCTATATACAGGTTCTATATAGTGTATACATCCATTCAACTTTG
>NW_011318751.1:0-505 GCF_000146605.3 Meleagris gallopavo | reverse complement strand
GATGGTCTGCATGGGATGATGGAGCACAGGACAGACTGGCACCTCACGACCGCGTGCCTCCAGTACCACCATCGAGCACTGGCCCACAAAAGAATGTCAACGTTCACCGATCGTCACTCGTCTTGAATTGTACCAACATGCGTCGCGATGGAATTGTATAAGCGTCGCGATATAGCGGATCTCTGTATTGGGAAAAGCTCACCCTTTAGTCAACCTGATCTTTGGTTCACGCCGTGAAGGGGTGGAGCGTATGGGGCTGCTGAGTCACGGCCTGAGCCTCTGATTGATCACCCGAGGCGAGCAGTGAGTCAGCCACGGAGCACAGGTGAAGTGAGCTAGGTTAGAACCTACTGGTTACTTGTTTTCATCAAACGGGTGACGTGTGAATAGAAGACAAAGAGAAAAATACTAACTGAGGGCTGTTTCTTCTGATACTCAGGCCAGAATCAGTGACAAAACTGCAGTTCTTGTCCAGCATGGATTAAGTACTCTGCGAGCGCTGGAG
>NW_011318750.1:0-533 GCF_000146605.3 Meleagris gallopavo | reverse complement strand
AACGCAACTTGTAAAACTAAAATATTTCCAGGTCAGCCTAATTCTAATTTTTTATAGATCAGCTTTATTCTGCAGGAGATTTACCGTGTTATTTGGATATCAGGAAGGAGTCAAGATTAACAGAGCAGTGGACAGAGACAGTGAGCCTTTTTTCTTACAGAAACGTGTCTTCCTGAGATTTTTGCACATAAAAATGTGCCACTTCCAGATTATATAACTTTCAGATGACCTACAGGGCACCTTAATATTCTCACCGCATCAAATGGAGCCAAAATCATGATTTAATTCTTTAACTGTGTTCATCCATACTCTGGGTTTAGTTGGGGAGAAATTAAAATGAAGGCCTCTACTCTCTTCTGTTAAACGCATTCAAGAAGACTGTAATGTTATTTGCCATCCAGCTTGACAGACAGAATTCTTGTTACTCCCATTTCACATATTAAATCATAGTTAGCCTTTTCCTGAAAGTCAAAGGGGAAGGCAAGGATTGCCATGGCCAGTAGGCGCTGCTGTGGGTAGGAAAGATTTTATGA
>NW_011318749.1:0-522 GCF_000146605.3 Meleagris gallopavo | reverse complement strand
GGCCTGTGTTTCTGGTGGGCAGAGCGAGGGAGAGCACCGGGCAGCTCCTTCCCAAAGCTCTCCCACTTCTGAGCAGTGGCAGAGGGCACGGCAGGACCCGAAGCACCGTCCGCGGACGGGGCAACCTTCAGCTCTTCCTCCAGCCTTAACACTTCAGCCCTTCCCTTCTCTTCCACGTGCAGGGAGTCCGAATTCCCACCTTCGGTTCCTTCAGCATTGCCTCCGAGCGGATCGAGGCTGAGGACGGGACCATGATTTTCCAGTGGCCTGCGTTTCACCTGGCCAGGAACCTTGCGGGCATCCGTAACCTCACGGCTAACAAGGATTACCTGCCAGGTAGGAGGAGGCTGAAAGCCTTTCTTGCTGCACCAACGGCACAAACGGAGCCATCGCCTCCATTCCCAAAAGCAAACCTCGCCCTCCCTCCATGGAGCCCGTCCGAATACGGGGCTGTCCTGGGTGGCGACTGCAATGAGCAGCACTTGGGAAGCAGCCATGGAAGAGCCGCTTCCAGCACGACAA
>NW_011318748.1:0-473 GCF_000146605.3 Meleagris gallopavo | reverse complement strand
GCTGTCACCCTTTTTTCTCCTCACCAGGGACTTGACCTGACTGCCTCGACTTGTGAAATAGCATGGAGAGTGGCTCGGTGACTGCAGCGGTGAATTCCCTCGGAACTCTGGGACTCATCTCGTCAGGACCCAAAGACTCCTGGATGTTTGGGTCCTCAGGTGGTCCAGAACCTGATCTCCCATGGCAGTGTGGGATGGGAAGGGTCTGTGGGACTGAGGAAGCAATGGCAGTCCCCACCTCACCAAACCAAGCAAAGATGAGGGCTGTGCATAATGAGCAGTTCTCAGACAAGATGGAAGCCAAAATGGTGTTGGGTACCTGAGCCTTCTCTGGTGGTAAGCAACATGGTGCACAGAGTGCAGCCATGTGCTCCGAGCAAGGAGGCACAGGTTTGTGCAAGAGGCCCGGATGCAGGGCAGTGCCTTCATGACTGTATTGTGTCCACAGGTGGCAGCAGAGCTGCGGTGCTCCC
>NW_011318746.1:0-688 GCF_000146605.3 Meleagris gallopavo | reverse complement strand
AATGGGAGGGAAAAGGGAGGAAAAAAGATGGGAAACGGGAGGGGAAAAGTAAGGGGAGATAAAAGGGGTGAGAATGGAAAGGGAAAGCGGTGAGAAAAGGAGAAATGGAGGAGAAAAGGGGAGGGAAAAAGGCAGGAAAGGGGCAGAATAGGGTGGGAAATGGGTGGGAAAAAGGAGGGAAGAAGGCAGGAATGAGGCGGGAAATGGGAGGGAAAAAAGGTGGGAAAGGGGAGGGAAGAAGGCGGGAAAGAAGCAGGAAAGTGGTGGAAAATGTGAAGGAAAAGTGTGGGAAAGGATAAGGAAAAGGGAGGGAAAAAGTCAGAAAACAGGAGAAGAAGGGGCTGGAAAAAGTCAGGAGAGTGGAGGAAAATAGGATAAAAAAAGACGGGAAAGGGGAGGGGAAAAGGAGGCAAAAGGAAGGGAAAAGGGCGGGAGGAAGGTGGGAAGAAGGCGGGATGGGGAGAGAAAGAAGTGAGAAAGTGGCGGGAAAGGGGAGGGAAAAAGGCAGGAAAGGGGAGGGAAAAAGGCAGGAAAGAAGGCAGGACAGGGGTGGGAAAAACAAGAAAATAGAAGGGAGAGAAATAGAAGGGAGAGAAATAGAAGGAGAATGAAGGCAGCAAAGGGGCAGGAAAAGTAGAGTAAAAGGGCAGAAAAAAAGGAGAAAAGAAGAAAAGAAGAGAGGAGAAAA
>NW_011318744.1:0-381 GCF_000146605.3 Meleagris gallopavo | reverse complement strand
ATCCCCAGACCCCCTTTTCACTCACAGAAGCCTCGTTCTGCTTTTCCCCTCACAACCCCCTCTGTCCATCCTCAGAGCCCCTTTCCACTCCATAGAAGCCCCTCACAGCCCCTGGGTTTCCCCCTTGCAAGCTTTGTCTGCCTCCAGCCCCTCTTTCCACGTGGCAGAAGCCCCGCTCACACCTTTCCCTGCACAGATTCCCCGCGAGCCCCCTATCCAGGCCTGGAGTCACGCAGAAGAATGTGGAGATGTCGTGGAGGGATTTGGGACACCCAGATGATGTGCAGGTGGGTCCAGGGCGTGCTTGGATTGGTCCAGAAGGGTGTACAGAAGTGGCAGAGGTGTTGTGGGGGGGTGCAGGTTGCATTCCAAGGAAAGGAA
>NW_011318743.1:0-513 GCF_000146605.3 Meleagris gallopavo | reverse complement strand
TAATGAGCAGTTCTCAGACAAGATGGAAGCCAAAATGGTGTTGGGTACCTGAGCCTTCTCTGGTGGTAAGCAACATGGTGCACAGAGTGCAGCCATGTGCTCCGAGCAAGGAGCACAGGTTTGTGGCAAGAGGCCCGGATGCAGGGCAGTGCCTTCATGACTGTATTGTGTCCAACAGGTGGCAGCAGAGCTGCGGTGCTCCCAAGTGCCGTAACAACTGCACGGAGAGATGTGTTGGTCTCGGTGGAAACAGCAAGGAAGTGGAATGTGCATTTCCCGGCATGCCCCGGAACCTCACTTTGCTGACTGGTCATTGTCTGCCCAGCAGGTAAGGGCGATGCACACCCGCCAGCGTTTACCCATTCCAGAGCCCGGCACAATAGGGTTCCCCCAGAGCTCTGAATTGCGCTTCATGGTGCCCAGAAGGCTGCCTATCCTCTTTGTTCTGTGTCTTGCTTGTCTCTGGTCTTGCACTGTTTTCACTATTACATTCTCTTGTCCTCCGATTTTGTG
>NW_011318741.1:0-539 GCF_000146605.3 Meleagris gallopavo | reverse complement strand
TCTGACATATAATAAATAAATACTCAAAATTAATATTATCAGCTAGCAGGGCAGCACTAGTTAACATTAGGGAAGGAACTGTAAGGAAAGTCAGCTCCATCACCAAGACGAGTGCCATCACTTTCTCATGACCTACAGTTTTACAGACAATGTCTCTGAAAAAAGAAAAAACAATGGAAAGAAAGTTGCAAGCACAGAAATATGACAGGATCAGTTGGGAAGACATCAAGCTTGGTGAAGACAGTCTGACAGCTGAAAATGGGAAAAGACAAGTATTTTATATTCACTTTATTTGCCTTTAAGACCAACTGATCTGAATGTAAAATACACAGTCCACACTGCTGCCAGCAACTTAAAGGTTAAAAATGAGAAAAAAATGAGCTGAGAAATCATAGTTCATCCGCATTTCTGTGCCTATGAAAGGCCTGTTCTAACTATCTAGACTTAGCCCAAAATAATTACCTGATTAGCTCTATTCCAAAGTCATTACTTTTCAAACACAGACATGTACCTACCCAACTCTGTAGACAGGCATACTG
>NW_011318740.1:0-494 GCF_000146605.3 Meleagris gallopavo | reverse complement strand
GTCGCCTATCTCAGCCCAAGGAGCAGTCTGTCTTCATCCCCTTTGAAAGAAGAACTCCAGAAGATCCTAGGCCCACTAACATATCACAGTGATGCACCGAAAGGAATACTGGTCGCTCCACCGCAGAAGAGTCCCGTTCAGGAGGGAAAATACCCTATCCCTGAAGATGCTTGGTACACAGATGGATCCAGCAAGGGCAATCCGAGCAAGTGGAGAGCAATAGCATACCATCCTTCTACTGAGACAATCTGGTTTGATGAGGGGGATGGTCAGAGCAGCCAATGGGCAGAACTGCGAGCCGTGTGGATGGTTATAACTAAGGAACCCGGTGATGGTATCCTGAACATCTGTACGGATAGTTGGGCTGTGTACCGAGGGCTCACTTTGTGGATTGCACAGTGGGCCACCCAAGAATGGACTATCCATGCCTGGCCAATCTGGGGCAAGGACATGTGGTCAGACATATGGAATACAGTCAAACACAGGACTGTACG
>NW_011318739.1:0-408 GCF_000146605.3 Meleagris gallopavo | reverse complement strand
TTGGAGAGGGCCTGCCCTGGAAAGGAGCTTCACTTGACAGAGAGCTCCCTCCCTGCCATCATCCCTAAACTACCCACAAATACCCACCCCAAGCCTACCCAAATACTCACAAACACCCCCTCAGCAGCCACGGCAGGGCCTTCAACTCTTGGCTCGTGACACCAGAGCGCGCTGAGAGACAGCTCGAGCCCTCAGCTCACTCTCGCCTCCATCTTGCAGAGTCACCCCCGCCTCCGCCAGACATGTCGTGCTACAGCCCGTGCCAGACAGCCGCCTGCGGCCCAGCCCCGCTTGCCAACAGCTGCAACGAGCCGTGTGTCCTTCGTTGTGCCGACTCCAGCGTTGCGATCCAGCCCCCACCAGTCGTGGTGACGCTGCCGGGCCCAATCCTCAGCTCCTTCCCTCAGA
>NW_011318738.1:0-515 GCF_000146605.3 Meleagris gallopavo | reverse complement strand
GGGCTCCCTGGGCCTGGGGGCTTTGGGTGGTCAGGGCTGGGCCGTGGGCTCTGTGGGACTCTGGGACGTGGCAATCTCTTCTGCTAAAGCCCATGGATCACCTGCCTGTGCATGAGCACCACGGGCCTTGAAGGCAGCCCTGGAGCCAACCCTGAGGGCATGGCCACGCTCTGCAGAGGAGCCGAGTTCCCACCAACTTCTCCTCCTCATCGCCCGCCCTCTTCCCCCTGCTTACCATCCGTGCTCTTCTGCTATCACTGAGCTTTGCAGAATGTCCAAAGGGCATTGCTGAAGCTCTCAGCTGGTGCATGTTCCTCTCCTTTTCTCATTAAAGACATTGAGCATCAGCTTTGGAAACGAGTCTCCTTTCATTCTTCCTCCTTCCCCAGCCCCCGCCAGCGCAGTATGCAACAGACTTTGTCCCCTGGCAAAACTCTGGGGGACTCCGTAGTTCTGGGCTTTGATAGTGCAGTGTCTTCCTTCTCGCAAGGGACATAAGATCATTCCATGCTGAG
>NW_011318737.1:0-453 GCF_000146605.3 Meleagris gallopavo | reverse complement strand
CAGCTGGGTGGAACCTTCCGCAGCAGCAGTACCTGTGGACAACACTACATGCATGGTCTTCAGTATGCTCAGAATCCGAGCACGTAAATCACAGCAGGTTTCTGGGCATGTAAATAGGAAGGCTGGAGAACAAAACGTGCAACTCGAGCACAAGCAGGTTATTTAAGTGACCCCAGACATGGAATTCTTGGCCATTACTGCTTTAAGATCAGGGCAAACCCATCAACAGAGGCATGCCTGCCATATGCATTCTGCACCTGAGAGCTGCTGAGTGCTGGTGTGAGGCTGTTGTGGCTCGTGTGTGTGATTATTAATCTTGAGCTCACGCCTGTCTGCTGAGCCTGAGGAGATGGGAGCACTAAAAGCACGAGTTGCTGGGGCTCTGGTGGGGCAGAGGGGCACTGAGCCCTGCGGTGAGCAGTGCCGAGCAGGTGCACAGACCGCAGAACCCCT
>NW_011318736.1:0-948 GCF_000146605.3 Meleagris gallopavo | reverse complement strand
CTGATGTCAGAAAATCAGGCCCACCATTAAGAGCCGAGACTTACCAGTGATGTAAAACATTTTAGTGTTGACCTGAGAAAATTATTGGAGTAATTGAGTGTTTCTGGTGTTGTATGCTGAACACCCTCTAAAACAAAGGGATCATTTAGCACCGAACTCCTTTTATTTAAAAGGAAAAAAGAAATTAGGAAAAAAATAGCATTTTTCCCTTGTGTTTATTATCGTTAATGAACTGTTTTTTGGTTCCCCAGAGTTTCCAACTCCTCTTCACACTCCCTGAAATTAACACATTACAGAACAGTGCTTCCTCTCTTCAAGACTAGTTTCTGCACAAATCTTAGACACCAAGATGGCTGAACTGGGACTTGTCTGCTTTAAAGTTATTTCTTTCAGAGAAAAAAAAAAACAACAACAACCAACAAAACAAGGAATCGTTCCCTCAGCCAACAAACAGTGCCCCAGAACCACAAACCACCCCTCAAAACAAGGAACAGAGCCCAGAACAGGGCAGTAGTATCTCAAACAGAGCAAGAGTGCCCAAAACAGGCAAACACTGCCCGAAAGTCAAGGAGCATTTCCACAAAACAGCAAGGTACATTCCCCCAAAACACCAAAGAAACCATTCAGAATAATTTTTTTAGGCTGAGGGCTTTTCCCCTACTCTCCTTCTAAAATGCCACAACAAAACCAAGTACCTCCAGGAACTTAGAAAATTGGGAGATTTTCTCCTGGATTTCCCATACCTTTTAAACCAAAACATGAGCTCTTTGAAGCTAAGCCATGTTTTTTGCTCAGTTTTCCAGCTCCTCGAGCTTGTCCATGCAATCTGGGTCCAGCCTCTTGATCTTGGTCACTGTAGAAAGGAAAAAAATGTCAGTGCAAGAAGGAAAAACGTCCGTGGCAATGGCAAGGTGCCACTGCTTTGGGGCTGCTAAAAAAAGCAAGATT
>NW_011318735.1:0-478 GCF_000146605.3 Meleagris gallopavo | reverse complement strand
CAGAGCAAGAGTGCCCAAAACAGGCAAACACTGCCCGAAAGTCAAGGAGCATTTCCACAAAACAGCAAGGTACATTCCCCCAAAACACCAAAGAAACCATTCAGAATAATTTTTTTAGGCTGAGGGCTTTTCCCCTACTCTCCTTCTAAAAATGCCACAACAAAACCAAGTACCTCCAGGAACTTAGAAAATTGGGAGATTTTCTCCTGGATTTCCCATACCTTTTTAAACCAAAACATGAGCTCTTTGAAGCTAAGCCATGTTTTTTGCTCAGTTTTCCAGCTCCTTTCCAGCTTGTCCATGCAATCTGGGTCCAGCCTCTTGATCTTGGTCACTGTAGAAAGGAAAAAAATGTCAGTGCAAGAAGGAAAAACGTCCTTGGCAATGGCAAGGTGCCACTGCTTTGGGGCTGCTAAAAAAAGCAAGATTTGTAGAGAGGCTTTAAGTGAAAAGCATCAGTTTGGGTTGGGGTGAGGTG
>NW_011318728.1:0-516 GCF_000146605.3 Meleagris gallopavo | reverse complement strand
ATAAAACCATGACATGGGGTATGACATCACATGTGGTTGTGTGACGTCACATGGGGTGTGTGACGTCATTTTAGGGGTGTGTGACGTGATTTTGGGGATGTTGAGTCACTTGGGGGTTGTGAGGTCACATGGGATGTGTGACGTCATTTTTGGGGTATGACATCACATGTGGTTGTGTGACGTCACATGGGGTGTGTGACGTCATTTTAGGGGTGTGTGATGTCATTTTGGGGGTATTGCTTCATATGGGGGTTCTGACGTCATTTGGGGTGTGTAACGTCACTTGGGGGTTGTGACGTCACTTGGGGTGTGTGACGTCACTTTTTTGGGTTATGACGTCACTTGGGGGTTGTGACGTCATTTTAGGGGTCTGTGATGTCATTTGGGGGTTGTGACGTCATTTGGGGGTTGTGACGTCATATGGGGTGTGTGACGTCACTTGGGGTGTGTGACGTCATTTGGGGTGTGTGATGTCACAATGGTTGTGTGACGTCATTTTGGGGGTGTGTGATGTCA
>NW_011318721.1:0-335 GCF_000146605.3 Meleagris gallopavo | reverse complement strand
CACACATACATGCACACACACATACATGCACACGCACACATACATGCACACGCACATACATGCACACACACATGCACACGCACACACATACATGCACAGACACACACATACATGCACACACACATACATGCACACACACACATGCACACGCACACATACATGTACACACATACATGCACACGCACACATACATGCACACACACGCACACGCACACATACATGTACACACATACATGCACACACACACATACGTGCTCACACACACATACATGCACACACACACACATACACGCACACACACACACATACATGCACACACACACACATACATGCAC
>NW_011318710.1:0-341 GCF_000146605.3 Meleagris gallopavo | reverse complement strand
TTTTGGGGTGTGTGATGTCACAATGGGTGTGTGACGTCATTTTTGGGGGAGTGAGGTCATTTTGAGTTTGTGACGTCACATGGCAGGTGTGACTTCATTCGGAGTGTGTGACGTGAAATGGTGTGTGACGTCATTTTAGGGGTGTGTGATGTCATTTTGGAGGTATTGCGTCACATGGGGTGTGTGACGTCCCATGGGGGTTGTGACATCATTTGGGGTGTGTGATGTCACATGGGGTGTGTGACGTCATTTTTTGCGTTATGACATCAAATGTGGGTGTGTGTGACATCACATGGGGGTGTGACGTCACATGGGGTGTGTGACGTCAGTTTTGGGGTATG
>NW_011318709.1:0-515 GCF_000146605.3 Meleagris gallopavo | reverse complement strand
TGTGTGACGTCATTTTTTGCGTTATGACATCAAATGTGGGTGTGTGTGACATCACATGGGGGTGTGACGTCACATGGGGTGTGTGACGTCAGTTTTGGGGTATGACATCACATGTGGTTGTGTGACGTCACATGGGGTGTGTGACGTCATTTGGGGTGTGTGACGTCACTTGGTGGTTGTGACGTCACTTGGGTTATGTGACGTCACTTTTTTGGGTTATGACGTCACTTGGGGGTTGTGACATCATTTTAGGGGTGTGTGATGTCATATGGGGGTTGTGACGTCATTTGGAATGTGTGATGTCACATGGGGTGTGTGATGTCAGAATGGGTGTGTGACGTCACATGGGGTGTGTGACGTCACTATTTTGGGTTATGACATCGCATGGGTGAGTGTGACATCACATGGGGTGTGTGACGTCACATGGTTGGTTTGACATCACATGGGGTGTGTGACGTCACATGGGGGTTGTGACGACATTATGGGGCTGTGACATCACATGTGGGTGGGGGACG
>NW_011318707.1:0-338 GCF_000146605.3 Meleagris gallopavo | reverse complement strand
CGTCAAATGGCGTCTGTGACGTTATTTTGAGCGTGTGACGTCACTTGGGGGTTGTGACATCACATGGGGTATGAGACGTCATATGGGGTGTGTGACATCATTTTAGGGTTGTGTGATGTCATTTTGGGGTGTGTGATGTCACTTGGGGTGTGTGACGTCACTTTTTTGGGTTATGACATCACATGGGGTGTGTGATGTCACATGGGGTGTGTGACGTCATTTTGGGCGTGTCACGTCTCTTGGTGGTTGGGACGTCACATGGTGTGTGTGACGTCATTTTGGGCGTGTGATATCACATGTGGTTGTCTGACGTCACCTGGGGTGTGTGACGTCATTTT
>NW_011318702.1:0-317 GCF_000146605.3 Meleagris gallopavo | reverse complement strand
TGGCATCCAGCATGGCATCCAGTGTGGGACAGTGGTGGCATCCAGTGTGGCATCCATTGAGGCTTGGTGGCGACATTCAGTGTGGCACCGTGGTGGCATCCAGTGTGGCACAGTGATGATATCCAGAGTGGCATCCATTGTGGGACATTGGTGGCACCCAGAGTGGCACAGTGGTGGCATTCAGTGAGGGCAGGTGATGGCATCTGATGTGGCACAGCTGTGGCACCCAGAGTGGCACAGTGGTGGCATTCAGTGTGTCTCTGTGATGGCATCTGATGTGGCACAGCTGTGGCATCCAGTGTGGGACGGTGGTGGCA
>NW_011318696.1:0-360 GCF_000146605.3 Meleagris gallopavo | reverse complement strand
TTATCCCCATCCCACTCTCGTCCCCACCCCAACGCCACCACCCCACCAGTGATCACAACCCCAGTGTCACCATCCAGTGTCACCGTCCCATCACTGATCACAACCCCACTGTCACCATCCCAATGCCACCACCCCGTGTCCCCACTGTCCCCACCCTACCCTTGTCACCACCCCAACATCTCCACCCCACCAGTGTCCCCACTGTCCCCACTGTCCCCATTATCCCCATCCCACTCTCGTCCCCACCCCAACGCCACCACCCCACCAATGATCACAACCCCAGTGTCACCATCCCAATGCCACCACCCCGTGTCCCCACTGTCCCCACCCTACCCTTGTCACCACCCCAACATCTCCACC
>NW_011318695.1:0-552 GCF_000146605.3 Meleagris gallopavo | reverse complement strand
TGTGTGTGTACATGTGCGGGGACACGTGTGTGTGGGGGGGGACACGTGTGTGTGTGCGTACGTGTGTGTGGACACACGTGTGTATGTGTACCTGCGTGTGGGAACACGTGTGTGTGGGGACACGTGTGTGTGTAAGGACACGCATGTGTGTGTACATGTGCGGGGACACGTGTGTGTGTGGGGGGACACGCGTGTGTGTGTACATGTGTGTGTGGGGACACACGTGTGTATGTGTACCTGCGTGTGGGAGCATGTATGTGTGGGGACACGTGTGTGCGTGGGGACACACGTGTGTGTGTACGTGTGCGGGGACATGTGTGTGTGGGGGGACACGCGTGTGTGTGTACATGTGTGTATGGGGACGCGCGTGTGTATGTGTACCTGCATGTGGGAACACGTATGTGTGAGGGACACGTGTGTGTGTAAGGACACGCGTGTGTGTGTACATGTGCGGGGACACGTGTGTGTGGGGGGGGACACGTGTGTGTGTGCGTACGTGTGTGTGGACACACGTGTGTATGTGTACCTGCGTGTGGGAACACGTGTGTGTGG
>NW_011318679.1:0-1714 GCF_000146605.3 Meleagris gallopavo | reverse complement strand
GACACGGCTGCTGCGGGAGCGGCCCTGGCTGAGCCCCGCGGAGGAGGGCGGCTGGGGCAGCGCCCCTGGCCTGGGGCTGTGGCAGCAGAGAGGAGGTTCCCAGCTCATGAATTTATGATCTGTGGGCATTGGGGTGGCTGGGGAACGTCCTCCTACCGAATTGGCTGTGCCATGCCTGCCTCCTGATGCTGTCCTTCTACAGGAGTGTGTGCACAGTGGAGACTGGAAGCATCTGGCGGAGGTGTGCAAGCACCTGGGGAGTCCGTGCGTCTGTCCTGCCAGGGATCTGGCTTCGGCTTCGGAAGTTACAGTGTTCACTGGTACCGTCAGGCACTTGGTGGCCATCTCGAGTGGCTGTCCTACATCAGCCCCAGGAGCTCATATGTTAGATCCAGCTCTGAGGTGCAGGGTCGTGCCTCAGTTTCTCGAGAGGATTCCCAGTCTGTGTCCTATCTGTCTCTCCGCGCCCTGCGCCCACATGACTCAGCGCACTACTTCTGTGCTGTTCGCACGGGAACAGGAAATCCTGCAGAGCTGTAACAAAAATCCCCTTCCTGGACACAGCCACGGATCCTGGAACCACAGGGCTGGCTGTTAGTGGAATGGCTCTGGTCTGCTCCTGCACAGTGAGGTGAAGGCAGAGGTGATCCTGTTGTTTCTGCAAATTGTCCTTTCACTTTGTCACTCCTTTCATTCTCCTGAGGCACAAAAGCAGACGGATGCAGTGGGAGTGGCCCTGGCTGAGCCCTGAGTAGGAGTGTGAGAGCCGCACTGCTAATGCAGTTTTGGCGGTAGCAAAACCATCTGCAGCTTGATATGGGATTGGGAAAGCAAAGGCACAGATGGAACTGAGCTTGGAAAGGAATGCTAAAAACTATAACAAGGGATTGCACTGGTGCCTTGGCCAAAAAGTTGGGCCTAAGAGATTGTACCTCCTCTGCTAAATGAGAATGGAGAACAGGCTAGAACAGATATGGAGAAGGCTGAGGTACTCAATGAGTTCTTTCCCTCAGCCTTGAGTGGCAGCCAGGATTCTCCCATTCCTGGAACTCACATCCCTGCACCTGAATCTCTAGGTGGGATTGAGGTAGCAAAATCTCCCACACTGTAAGGGCAGAGCAAGTCCAAGACCACCTCATGACACTGAATGTGAAAGTCCGTGGGGCTGGCTGATATACATCCCAGTGTCCTTTGGGAGCTGTCTGAGGTGGTTGCCAAGTCACTGTCCATCATATTGCAGAAAAAGGAAGAATCACTCCCATTTACAAGGAAGGGAGGAAGGTGGACTGTGGGAAGTACAGGCTGGTGAACTTCACCTCTGTGCCAGGACAACCATGGAACAGATCCTCCTGGAAGATACGTTAAGGCACATGAAGGATAAAGGAGTGATCCAGGATAGCCAATGTGGCTTCACCAAAGGAGGGACATGCCTGATCAGTGTGGTGTCCTTCTGTGATGGAGTGACGGAATCAGTAAACACAGGGAAAGCAATTGATGTAATCTATATGGACTCTGCAAGGCCTTTGACATGGTCCCCCACCACATCCTTATCTCTAAATTGGAGAGAGGAGCTGTGCATTTTACCAGCAGTTTACAGGAGCCGTCACTTCATGCTTGTAAATACCTGCACCAGTGGAGGCAGCCCACTGTTTCACAGCTGCCATGCTGGCACAGTTGACCAGGAAATGTTGCCCACACAGTTCATCTCTCACCA
>NW_011318678.1:0-483 GCF_000146605.3 Meleagris gallopavo | reverse complement strand
GTGGTACGAGGCTATTTTTTCCCTAAGGCCAAGTCCAAAACTGACACACCAGTTGTCTAAAGGCACTTCTGGCTACAGATTCTGAAGACTCGGGGCCTACGTCAATGAGAAGGACAGGCATAACAAAATCCACGTAGGTGTCATGGCTACAATGTCTGCCTGCTCCTCTGGAAGCTGGGTAATTTTCTCAGCACAGAAATACTAAGCTTTCAACTTCCGCTCACTGCAACTTTATGATCTGTTGATTCCTGAACCTGCCACTACAGCTTACTTCCATCAACTCTGCCTGGAATTGCTTTAGTGCAATCACGTCTGGTCTCTTAACTCACAAATTATCTTCATCTTTTGAAGATGGCAGCAGCTGCACGTCCTCCACACAGAATAGCAAAATATCAAAACAATCCTCTCTGTTCTTGCACACAGTAGCTGTTAACTTGCTGCATGGGGTCAGATACGAACTCTGCCGCAGAAAGAAAGAAAGAA
>NW_011318674.1:0-480 GCF_000146605.3 Meleagris gallopavo | reverse complement strand
CCTGAAGGATCTGTCTTGATTTTCACTGAAACTTGAGCTCCAAAGTCTAACACTGTTATTTTTTACAGCAATCAGTACTCTAGCATTCCATTATGAAAATACAGGGAGTCACTTCTCTGTCCTAAAACAGTACACAATCTACATTTTCCCATGACAAATGGTGAAAATTGACAATACAGAGATGATGGCATGAGGCAATTCTGCAATTCAGGAAGACAACACATTCAACTTAATTAAAGCAAGTGATCCTCATCATGAAGTCTGGAGGTATTACTTTTGTTGCTATAAGTAACATTGTCAGTTATGGCAAAGATAATACTTTTACATTGTTGCACATAAATATATGTTATACACGCATACAGTTTGTAAAGATTAAAACTTTTTTAACACTAAGAAAAAAAAAAAAGGATAATGAAACACTAGAAAAGGTAGGACTAGAGTTGGACAGTTAAGAGATGTGATTTCTAAATGCAGCATTTT
>NW_011318673.1:0-514 GCF_000146605.3 Meleagris gallopavo | reverse complement strand
ACCTCCCTCGACCTGCTGGACACGCTCTTCTAATGCACCCCAGAATGCCATTGGCCTTTTTGGCCACGAGGGCACACTGCTGGCTCATGGCCAACCTGTCGTCCACCAGGACGCCCAGGTCCCTCTCTGCAGAGCTCCTCTCCAGCAGCTCATCCCCCAGCCTGTATTGATGCATGCAATTATTCCTCCCTAGGTGTAAGACCCTACACTTGCTTTTGTTGAACCTCATCCAGTTTCTTACTGCCCAGCTCTCCAGCCTGTCCAGGTCTCGCTGAATGGCAGCACAGCCTTCAGGCGTGTCAGCCAATCCTCCCAACTTCGTATCACCAGCAAACTTGCTGAGGGTGGCCACTATCCCCTCATCAAGGTCATTGATGAAGATGTTGAACAAGACCGGACCCAGCACAGACCCCTGAGGAACACTGCTGGTTACAGGTCTCCAACTGGACTCTGCACCGCCAACGACGACCCTCTGTGCTCTGCCAGTCAGCCAGTTCTCAACCCACCTCACTGT
>NW_011318671.1:0-501 GCF_000146605.3 Meleagris gallopavo | reverse complement strand
TGGTGGAAATGCTACATAGCCCCGATTTCATTCCTGACGAGCCAGACCAAGAGCATGATCCCGAGAGAGTCAGGTGTACACCAAACATGTGGCGTACATTCACAAAGACCGCACCAGAAAGGTACGCCAGCACATTTGCAGCAATGTATGGCAGAGGGGAAAGAAGACCCCTTATAAGTGAATTGGTTAATAAACTTCAAGACTTTGAGTTACATTTAAGCCCTCTGCGAGCTTGTGTTTCAGCCATTACAAAAGTAGCTGAAAAAGCTGGACAGAATGGAGAACAAACAAGAAGATATAATAGACAAACTATCAACCGTGCCTGAAGCTGATAAATCCGTGGTGGTAACGGATACATCAAATGGGGACCAGAATTCCCAAAACAGCCTATTGGAGGGGCTGATCAACTTGATTTCCTCCCAGCCGGTGGCATCTAATGTCTCAGCTATCAAAAGAAGACGTTCTCCTGCTCGAGCAAGTGACAACAGTAAGACCACATCA
>NW_011318670.1:0-461 GCF_000146605.3 Meleagris gallopavo | reverse complement strand
GTTGGCAGATGTGTGCGGAAGCGCCACGTGGCAGTGATGGTACTGTTCTCAGCTGTGCTGCTGTCTGCGCTGGTGCTGGCCTGCGTTGCTGCGTCATGGACGTGGAAGGAATGTCTGTGAGTTGTCTTTTTTCCCCCTAAGCGCTTCATTGCTGCATTTGGCAATGAAGCACTTGTGGTGCCGGGGTCCTGGGCAGCCAAATCAGCTGCTGGCAGTACGCTGTCAGGATTTGTGTGGCAAGGTCTTCTAAGTTTGCCCTTATTTCCTGTCAGTGAGTAGTGCTTTCTGAAACTCCTTTTCACAGTGTGTGCAAGAGAGGAGAGAGAGCGGCAGAGCGAGCTCATCCTGACACCGACTGGGAGGGAGTTCCAGCTGGAGATGAAGGGAGAGTGGAGCTGGGAGAGGCAACGAGAGAGATTCTTGCCCGAGCAAACAGGAATCTCAGCAATAGTTCCAGTCCG
>NW_011318669.1:0-519 GCF_000146605.3 Meleagris gallopavo | reverse complement strand
TGACTTTGAATCCTGATGTGCTTTGCACACTCTGCAAGCATTTGGCTCCTGGAACACCAGTGCAAGAGAGCTATTAAACTGTCCCTGGTCGAGACACAAGAGCACCAAGTGCCTAGGATAAGAGCATTCCTTCTAGAAAGCACCAAAGCGTGTCAGAACCTGAAGAAACACATCACGGATCTTTGCTGACACGTTTTCATACAGATCCGTTTCCTAACCCACCATGCAGAGGCACCAACATGTGTGTCAGCCCAGGGAACCACAACAGGAGAATCACAATCCAGTTCATTTATGCACGCTAATGCAGCAAACCTTGCACCCTCTGGCACAAAATAACCCTGCTGTACGTGAGCAAGGGAAACAATCCCATTATAATTTACTGCCTGCACTCTGTGGCATTCTCTTACCAACTCTGGGTTTGATTCTTCCCTGCTAGGCTCAACAGAAATTTTCCTGCTCCCTTGTTACTGGGCTTGGCAAGACATCCCAAATGCTCCTGGCACACTTGAAACAAACTGC
>NW_011318668.1:0-508 GCF_000146605.3 Meleagris gallopavo | reverse complement strand
CAATTACACTTGTGTATAACCATTAAAATCGAGAATTCCGTATACCATCAAACTAGTTTCGTCCCCTCCCTTCAAAGTCCATGAGTCGAACAATTCAATTCTTCAGCTTCATAAACACCCAGCACTTAGTCTCACAATTAGGATGCTCAGTTATAAGAACTGGTTCTGTTACTTAATTTATGTTCCCAGTTTCTTAGTCAGTGTCTTCCCTGGCTCACCAGCGATGTCCTTCTAGTGAGCTAAATACTACCAGAGGGTGTTTTTGGAATTTTCTTAGACACTCTCTGTCCCATGATAACCTTTTATATCTGTCCAGTTCTAATTGTAGATGAAAGTCCTTCATGTGTGGCTGGGTAATGGAGTCTACTTGCTTTCCCAGGGAATGGTTTCAGATCGCATTCCTTAGCCAAGAGCCATAACCAACATCCCCCAGCAAGACAGGAATTTTTAAACCAGAAATGTAATTCCACAAATATCACTTTCACAACATAAACATTTAACAATCACC
>NW_011318667.1:0-560 GCF_000146605.3 Meleagris gallopavo | reverse complement strand
CAATTCTTCAGCTTTCATAAACACCCAGCACTTAGTCTCACAATTAGGATGCTCAGTTATAAGAACTGGTTCTGTTACTTAATTTATGTTCCCAGTTTCTTAGTCAGTGTCTTCCCTGGCTCACCAGCGATGTCCTTCTAGTGAGCTAAAATACTACCCAGAGGGGTGTTTTTTGGAATTTTCTTAGACACTCTCTGTCCCATGATAACCTTTTATATCTGTCCAGTTCTAATTGTAGATGAAAGTCCTTCATGTGTGGCTGGGTAATGGAGTCTACTTGCTTTCCCAGGGAATGGTTTCAGATCGCATTCCTTAGCCAAGAGCCATAACCAACATCCCCCAGCAAGACAGGAATTTTTAAACCAGAAATGTAATTCCACAAATATCACTTTCACAACATAAACATTTAACAACCACCAGGACAATAACAAAAATCAATATAGTTTCCACAACCAAGAAAACCAGTTCAGACATTTACTCATTCTGCGTATTTCCACTTGTCACTTTTCCTGCCACTTTTCTTTCCTGACAATATACTGACCCATTTTTATTCCAGACTG
>NW_011318666.1:0-506 GCF_000146605.3 Meleagris gallopavo | reverse complement strand
ATGCATGGTGAAGGGTGTCTGTATGGAAAGTTTTGTTGACACGGAAAGGAAGGTGGGAAAGTTACAAGACTAATTTGGGAATCTCTCTAAGGGATGTTAGAACCTGCAATAAGTGGTTTGGATAGTCAGTATCTGAGTCTGTGCCTCAGACGCCACAGTGGGGTGGGTGTGAGAGTATGTTAGAGCGTGCCAGAAGATACGGGGATGTCCTTGGAGTGCAGTAGGGCATATTTGGAAATATTTGGAAAGAGCTGAAGAGGCCTCGAGCACGCTGAGGAGCTGTGAGAAGGCACTAGGGTGCTGTGAGATGTCTCTTGGTCTCCCTGCAGCACACACAATTGCTCTGGGGCACGTCTGGATGTCTGCAGAGCAAACTGTGGGGCCCTGAGAAACCTCTGTGGCACATTAGGGGGGCACTGGAAGCCAGAGGTCAACAGGCGAGCCCTTGGGCAGCCCTTGGTAAGGCTCAATGGGGCCTGGAGTGCAGGAGCAGCTCGTGCTGGTTG
>NW_011318665.1:0-528 GCF_000146605.3 Meleagris gallopavo | reverse complement strand
AAGTGGTTTGGATAGTCAGTATCTGAGTCTGTGCCTCAGACGCCACAGTGGGGTGGGTGTGAGAGTATGTTAGAGCGTGCCAGAAGATACGGGGATGTCCTTGGAGTGCAGTAGGGCATATTTGGAAATATTTGGAAAGAGCTGAAGAGGCCTCGAGCACGCTGAGGAGCTGTGAGAAGGCACTAGGGTGCTGTGAGATGTCTCTTGGTCTCCCTGCAGCACACACAATTGCTCTGGGGCACGTCTGGATGTCTGCAGAGCAAAGTGTGGGGCCCTGAGAAATCTCTGTGGCACATTAGGGGGCACTGGAAGCCAGAGGTCAACAGGCGAGCCCTTGGGCAGCCCTTGGTAAGGCTCAATGGGGCCTGGAGTGGAGGAGCAGCTCGTGCTGGTTGCACCTGCTTGGCTGGGAGCTGCTTGGCTGGGAGGTGATGCCTTGGTTTACTTAATTTAAGTACCGGATGATCATTAAATAACACTATTCAACATTCCTTGGAGATTATTTTTTCCCAAAGTTCTGTCACGCAG
>NW_011318664.1:0-500 GCF_000146605.3 Meleagris gallopavo | reverse complement strand
AAATAACCCAATACAGCCACGTTATTTAAATTGGCCTTGAAAGCTACCAGTGTCTAACTACTGTTATTTTAGAGTTGTGCCCCTCTCTTAGCAGCCACCAATTTACTCAGCCAGCCATTACAAACCTTAATTTTTCATAACTATGCAAGGGCTGATCCAAAAGGAATGCCTCCTATTTTATAATGCTGGCCACAGCGTCACAGGTGGACACAGCAGAGGTTGAACCTTCCTGCCAGCACTCAGTTCATTTTGTAGCCAGGCGACAGATGGCAGCAGAGGCCAGGATGACAGCACAGCACCTGACGTGGAGGTGCGCACGGAGCACAGGGCTGTCACTGAACTCCTCCGCACTGAACAGAGCATTTATGAAGACCAACACGTGGATGTGAGCGCAGTGAGGCTTCAGCAGTGGCAACAGCGATGCAAAAGACAAACCACCCAAACAGCCAGATTGTTTTTCTTTTTAAACAAGCACAGCATGCAGGCACTCGTTCAACACT
>NW_011318663.1:0-512 GCF_000146605.3 Meleagris gallopavo | reverse complement strand
GCCGCCTCCTGTGCTGGAGCCCACAGGCGTCCCAGGGTGGCTGTTGTCTTTACTGCCTTCACGGAAAAGACCACTCAGTTCAATCCTTGGTTTCTCTGAGGTTTATCTTAATGCTTTCTGTTAAGGTCCGGGGGGGATGGAAGGTGGCATGGGAAGATGGAAGATATTCCACGGGACTGTCCCACTTGCTAACGAGAATCATGAAGACGGCGGCACGTGGTGAGTGCATTTCTGTCTGTTCCCTGAAAGGCTTGGGAAGCTGAGCTTCTAGAAATAGACGTGGAGAAACCGTAGGGTGCGCAGCAGGAAAGGGCGGATCAGAGCAGTCACTTACAGCCCCACTCTTCCCTCCTTTCTGAAGAGGCAGACGGAGAGCCTGTGCACAGGGCTGCATCTCAGCAAGGCAGCCGTCTCACACTGCCCGTCCAGCCGGGAGGAACAGAGGCCACGCACACGACTGGTGCTCCAGGTAAAGCCCCTCGTAGAGCTCCGTGCCGTGGTTAGAGGTTGCT
>NW_011318662.1:0-452 GCF_000146605.3 Meleagris gallopavo | reverse complement strand
CTATTTTGGCCGTTTCCCGTTGTCCTATCACCACGCACGGCTGGAAAGAGCTAGGCCTTGTTCCTTTGCTTCCGTCACCTTAGATAGAGACATTGATCAGATCCCCTCTGCGTCTTCTTTTCTCAAGGCTGAACAGGTCGCTCAGCCTTTCCTCATAAGAGAGGTGCTCCAGGACCTTTATCATCTTCACGGCCCTCGGCTGGACTCTTTCCAGGAGATCCCTAACCTTTTTTTGTACCGGGGAGCCCAGAACCGGACGCAATCCTCCAGGTGAGGCCTGACCAGGGCAGAGAGGAGGGAGAGGATCACCTGCCTTGACCTGCTGGCCACGCTCCTTGAATGCCCTGTAGGATCCCATTGGCCTTCTTGGCCACCAGGGCACCCTGCTGGCTCATGGCCAACCTGTTGTCCAGCTGGACCTCCAGGTTCTGCACCGCAGAGCTCCTCTCCAG
>NW_011318661.1:0-462 GCF_000146605.3 Meleagris gallopavo | reverse complement strand
AGATGGATTAATAATCTCCCTGAAGATCATACGTCAGCCAGATAGTTGGGAGGTATCTGAATGAACAAAATGCAAGGGATGGGGAAATCTGGAGAGCAGTGGCGAGAGCATGTGTCCAGATTGCCTGCTGTAATCATGACCTGAAGCGTGGTCATTGATTTAGGAGCGCTGGAGCCACCTGGAGGATGTTATTCAGCATATTCAGCAGGTAGAGCAGTGGATGCTGGGCATTAGTCACAGGGCGTTGGCAGGGGCACCAATGTCTGTGTCCGTGCACCTGAAGGCATTGTGTCCTGCAAACACAGCTCTGGAAAACACTGAGATGAATGAATGAATAAACAAATAAATAAAAGAAAAGAAGATGGAGAATATCAAATCCACTCCAGGACTACCGTTGTCACACTAAAGAGAGAAGACTCAGGAGAATAGTAGAAGTTGAGAAGTGTATTAACATAGTTGAAT
>NW_011318660.1:0-610 GCF_000146605.3 Meleagris gallopavo | reverse complement strand
CACTCTCCTGCACCAATGCCTTTAGTGCTGCCACTGTCCAAACCCACTGCTACCATACTGACACAGGCTGTAGGAATGATGATTTTATTGATTTTATGACTGCTAGAAAATGATGGTGATGGAGGTGATGATCTGGGAGAGGTTGGTGTCCACCCAGTAGAAGATGTTGTTGTCATCGCAGGTGCCTTCAGCGCCACCTTTGGTCACCATTTGACACACAGGCTGCCAGATGGACAGAAGCGCTTTGTGGAAATCACTCTGTTCCCGTGGAAGCTGAGGCCGTTTGTCCCGTTCCCTGGAAATGACACGGCATGAGCGCAGAGAAAGGGATGCAGGCTCGTTTTGCAGAGCATCACCCTGCAGGGCTCTGATTCTTGCACCGCTTTTCCAGCCTCACAGGACAGCTCGGGGCAGCCCGTGGGGCTCACCGCCCCTGCGGCAGGCCCCATTTTTGCATGGGAGTCTCGGCTGGGTGTCAGCCCTATGGCCAGACAAGTTGCTGGGGAGAGCTGATGGACCTCTGAAGGTCTGCTTTTCTGGGAAGCCCTCACACACCAGACCTTTGCGGTTCCCTGCTCCCCACCCACAGTCCCTTCTGTGCAGTATGAAT
>NW_011318659.1:0-544 GCF_000146605.3 Meleagris gallopavo | reverse complement strand
CACTTAGCCCCGCTCCAAGGATCAGGGCACAGCCAACGCAGCAACTCAGGGGGTCCACAAGGCCAACAGCATCTGGTGGATGACTAGGCACATCTTGAAGGAGTGAAGAGATCTTCGTGTCTACTAACGTCCACACCTTACTGAGGAACAGGAAACGTTCAACGCGGGAACTCGGGCAGCCCAAAACACCTACAGAATGTGATGGTGGAGGCGCCAATCCAAGAAACAAAGAAGAAAGCTTCACATGCAGGACTGAACAATGTCACGCGGAAACGAATACTGGTGAATCATGAAACCCCAAGACATGGACAGCACTCAGCAAAAGCCTGTTTGGGAGCCTACCTCTTCTTTTGGCACCACATATGCTCAGAAGAGTGCATTTGGATCCAGGAAACTCCAACGAAGCGCCAAGGGACAACGTGGAAGAAAGAGAAGAAAAACAGATCAAAAAGATAGAAAACGCTGTTGAATCCAAACGGGAAAGAAGATGACATTGGCTCATGGCACTGACATTCCATCAGCACTGGGGAGGCCTGAAGATGGG
>NW_011318658.1:0-383 GCF_000146605.3 Meleagris gallopavo | reverse complement strand
AGACTCGGGCCGCGACTGCCCAAGCTACAGGGCGACCTGGAGCCCGGCACTCGGCAGCTTTCCCAAGCTCTCCAGGCCACGTGCAACACCCCTCCGGGACCGCGTGGGAGAGCACGCGAAGAAAAGACACCCGAAGCCTCCGGGCTCCGGCCGGGGTCTCCGCCGGGAACCGGGATCCATCTGCGGGGAGCAGCAGGAAGCCGGAGCAGAAAGGCTCCCGCTTTTCCCAGCACCCATCTTCTGAGCTCCCCCTGGGACACCCCCGGGCGCAGAGCGCGCTCGGCCAGCAGCAGAGCCACGGCCCTGCAGAGCACCGCTTCCTCACGCCCTCGCCTGGCTCCTGCGCTGCTCGCCCCGTCCCCCCCATCCCCAGCCACCCCCCA
>NW_011318657.1:0-456 GCF_000146605.3 Meleagris gallopavo | reverse complement strand
ATCACAAATGGAAAGCGCTTACCTATGTTGTAGGCTCGCAGTCTTTTCCACAAGGAGTGATCTCCAGGGAGATCCTTCCTCAGTGGCAGTCACCCCTTCCGACAGGGCAGCTGAATGGCCTTCGCCTGTGTTGCCATGGCTGACTCACTGCTTGTCTCAGGTGGTCAATCAGAGGCTCAGGCAGTGATGCAGCAGTTCCCATGCACCTAATGATAGCCAGAACATCTTAAAGTAAGGCCAGAACCTTTCGAATAGCACCATCATTTAAGAGTGGCACCGGAACTGCACGTTCACAAGGCTTGGTTTCTGCTGCTATCAGAGAAATTCCAGGCAGTGGTGAACATTTCAGTCTGGCCGTTGTCTCTACTACTGGCTTCCTCTGACATTTACTTCCATTCTGATAGCTCAGCATGTGCCAACTCTTCACAGGACACAGAAACTCTTATCCTCAGAATC
>NW_011318655.1:0-501 GCF_000146605.3 Meleagris gallopavo | reverse complement strand
CAAAGGAAAACACCACCGAGAGAAAGGGCCAATCGGAGAGCTTGGCACATCACACCAAAGAGCAGCCAAGGAGGAAAGAAAGAAAACTTGCAGCATCCTAGCAAATAACACACACAACTTCCTCCTGCAAAGGACAATTCAAAGAAAGCAAGTGGAAAAAGCCAACTAGGGAGGACCCATTCGGACGTCCTACAAAACCTCCCCCAGCAGAAAGAAACCCTTGGCAGCATCAGCCTCGGAGGACCCACGGGTGGCCGCTGAAGATTCTGGCTCCCATCCCAGAAGGCTTGCACGACGCAGGAGTCGCTGAGCAAAGGCTCGGTCCCTGGCTGCCACAGCACCTCGGCAGAATGAGAACAATCTTGCTGAGGAGGCAATGGGGGACTACTCTAGAGTCTCTCTCGGACGCTTCAGATCCTCCAAGAGAAACAGCAAAAGACACACAACGTCTAGCCTATAACCCTGGCCATTGAGAGAGCTCCTAATGACGCCAGCAAAAAA
>NW_011318654.1:0-372 GCF_000146605.3 Meleagris gallopavo | reverse complement strand
TTGTAAAACTGGAAAAAAGAAATGATGGAGAATAGGCACCATCCATTTCAAAATATACACAATAACAAATGAATGCTGGCAATGAAGATAAGCATTTATAGTATGTGTGCTGTATATCTTTTGGTTCCATTGACAATTTGAAGTAGTTTTTTTTTTTAAGGGTAAAATACAAAGTAGATAATGCTTGGAGTGCTAATAAACTTTCCTTCCAGTGCCTCTTGCACTATCTCAAATCAAAATTGCAAATTCTTCTTTGCAATACATGCAGAAGGACCATGGGGCAGCTCTTCCTCTTTCTCCTTTTTCTTTTTATTTCAAGATACCATAGATTTGTATGCTAGAGTAGCGGGATTGTATTTGCAGGAATACAAA
>NW_011318653.1:0-514 GCF_000146605.3 Meleagris gallopavo | reverse complement strand
GCAGGAGCCTGGTGGGGCTGGGTGGTGGCAGTGGTCTGTGTGGTGCCGCGGTGCCGGCTTTATGTGGTGTGTCATCTTTCCGTTCCTCGCTTTCCTGTTGCCGAGAGGTTTTGTCTGTGGCTTTCACTTTTTGGCTATTGGTTTTTGTGGTCTGGGAGCAAATGGCTTGGCTGTGTGTGGGGCTGTTGGTGGAGATCCTTGTGCGACGGTGTGTTTTGGGGTGGCTGGCTGCGAGGGTTGGAAGGGGGATGTGAAAGTGGTGGGGCGGAATCTTCTGGGTCAGCTGTTCTGCAGCTATCTTTTTTCATCCTTTCCCTGAGGCCTGCAGCGAGAGCTCTGGTGCATCCTTCAGTGAAATCCCTCTTCCTGTTCAACTCTACTTTTCTTACGTAACGCCATAATGCTGTAATGGGTCCTGGTCTTTCGACTTGAGTGAGACGTGTGCTGCCCGTGGCTTGCTTTCTGCGTTTGTTTTTTTTACAAAGCGTTGAAAAGTGAAGCGTGTTGGAAGAAC
>NW_011318652.1:0-467 GCF_000146605.3 Meleagris gallopavo | reverse complement strand
TAAATACGGAGAGGCATGGCAGGTTTGATTATATCACCTTGCCACGATCTCGCAGTGGTAAATGTTATGTGCTTACTATGGTGGAGGCAACAACTGGGTGGCTTGAAACCTATGCAGTACCCCATGCTACCGCCCGAAATACCATATTAGGTCTTGAGAAACAAGTCCTGTGGCGACATGGTACCCCAGAAAGAATTGAGTCAGATAATGGGACTCATTTTAAAAATTCTCTTGTAAATACTTGGGCCAAAGATCATGGCATTGAGTGGATTTACCATATTCCCTACCATGCACCAGCCTCTGGTAAAATTGAACGATACAATGGGTTGTTAAAAACTATGCTGAAAGCAATGGGAGGCGGTACATTTAAACACTGGGAGAAGCATTTGGCAGAAGCCACCTGGTTAGTCAATACCAGAGGATCTATCAATCGTGATGGTCCTACCCAATCCAGCTCCCTACTTACT
>NW_011318651.1:0-516 GCF_000146605.3 Meleagris gallopavo | reverse complement strand
GTGAATAGAAATGTAGCTCAGAAAAACAGATATAGCCATCAAGCTTAGTTAATATTAATGAGCTATACATACAGGTGGCTAGACTGTTTTCCATTGTTTGGAAAGAATGCCTTATCCAGAATGGCTATAATTGTTTTGAGTGTCATCCGTCTCCCCAAGTTTTTCACTATCTTCATTAGCACAAGCATTTGTAAGAATGGTTCTGTATTCTTTCTTGGGAAATTAAGAGATACTCTGTGTCAAGGAAGGGACATGAAGTAGAACTGATTCAATTGAGGTGCCCATTTTCTGTTTGTAGCTGTAACAGTGCTCTGCAGTTTACAGTCTTGTTTAAATAATATTGCATTTGAAGTGCTATACTATGAAGTATCACCTGATTTGCGGACACTTACTTACAATCATTTTATAAGATAGACTTGTCAATGTATTAAAGCAGACTTTTGATTTATACAGTTGCATTTTTTAAATGTATTCTGCTTTTGTTAATTATTCCTAAATACTTCCGTGGCAGTATTT
>NW_011318650.1:0-495 GCF_000146605.3 Meleagris gallopavo | reverse complement strand
CGCGGGGAACTACCAGCATGTCAGTCTCACCTCTGTGCTGGTCACGGATCATGGAGCAGATCATCCTGGAAGTGACTCTCAAGCACACATTCCAGTGCGTCACCACCCTGGGCGTGAAAAGCCTGCCTCCTAATAACCAACCTAAACCTCCCCTGTCTCACTTGAAAACCATTTCCCCTTGTCCTATCGCTATCCACCCTCCTAAACAGCCGTTGCCCCCTCCTGCTTATGCGCTCCCTTCGAGTCTTGGAAGGCTGTCATGAGCTATCTCCAGAGCTTTCTCTTCTCCCACAGAAACAATCCCAGTTCCCTCAACATTTCTTTCTAAGAGAGGTGCTCCAGCCCTCTGATCATCTTCGTGGCCCTTCTCTGGACCTGCTCCAAAAGCTCCACATCATTCCTGTGCTGGAGCCCCAGGCCTGGACGCAGTGCTGCACATGGGGCCGCACCAGAGCCGAGTCGAGGGGGACAATCACCTCCCTCTCCCTGCTGGTC
>NW_011318649.1:0-490 GCF_000146605.3 Meleagris gallopavo | reverse complement strand
CCAGCATGTCAGTCTCACCTCTGTGCTGGTCACGGATCATGGAGCAGATCATCCTGGAAGTGACTCTCAAGCACACATTCCAGTGCGTCACCACCCTGGGCGTGAAAAGCCTGCCTCCTAATAACCAACCTAAACCTCCCCTGTCTCACTTGAAAACCATTTCCCCTTGTCCTATCGCTATCCACCCTCCTAAACAGCCGTTGCCCCCTCCTGCTTATGCGCTCCCTTCGAGTCTTGGAAGGCTGTCATGAGCTATCTCCAGAGCTTTCTCTTCTCCCACAGAAACAATCCCAGTTCCCTCAACATTTCTTTCTAAGAGAGGGGCTCCAGCCCTCTGATCATCTTCGTGGCCCTTCTCTGGACCTGCTCCAAAAGCTCCACATCATTCCCGTGCTGGAGCCCCAGGCCTGGACGCAGTGCTGCACATGGGGCCGCACCAGAGCCGAGTCGAGGGGGACAATCACCTCCCTCTCCCTGCTGGTCGCTCCTC
>NW_011318648.1:0-520 GCF_000146605.3 Meleagris gallopavo | reverse complement strand
GGAGCAGATCATCCTGGACGTGACTCTCAAGCACACATTCCAGTGCGTCACCACCCTGTGACGTGAAAAGCCTGCCTCCTAATAACCAACCTAAACCTCCCCTGTCTCACTTCAAAACCATTTCCCCCTTGTCCTATCGCTATCCACCCTCCTCAACAGCCCGTTGCCCCCTCCTGCTTATGCGCTCCCTTTGAGTCTTGGAAGGCTGTCATGAGCTATCTCCAGAGCTTTCTCTTCTCCCACAGAAACAATCCCAGTTCCCTCAACATTTCTTTCTAAGAGAGGTGCTCCAGCCCTCTGATCATCTTCGTGGCCCTTCTCTGGACCTGCTCCAAAAGCTCCACATCATTCCCGTGCTGGAGCCCCAGGCCTGGACGCAGTGCTGCACATGGGGCCGCACCAGAGCCGAGTAGAGGGGGACAATCACCTCCCTCTCCCTGCTGGTCGCTCCTCTTTGAATGCAGCCCAGGATACAGTTGGCCTTCTGGGCTGCAAGTGCACACTACTGGCTTATGTCCAG
>NW_011318647.1:0-465 GCF_000146605.3 Meleagris gallopavo | reverse complement strand
AAAACCCATTTCCCCTTGTCCTATCGCTATCCACCCTCCTCAACAGCCCGTTGCCCCCTCCTGCTTATGCGCTCCCTTTGAGTCTTGGAAGGCTGTCATGAGCTATCTCCAGAGCTTTCTCTTCTCCCACAGAACAATCCCAGTTCCCTCAACATTTCTTTCTAAGAGAGGTGCTCCAGCCCTCTGATCATCTTCGTGGCCCTTCTCTGGACCTGCTCCAAAAGCTCCACATCATTCCTGTGCTGGAGCCCCAGGCCTGGACGCAGTGCTGCACATGGGGCCGCACCAGAGCCGAGTCGAGGGGGACAATCACCTCCCTCTCCCTGCTGGTCGCTCCTCTTTGAATGCAGCCCAGGATACAGTTGGCCTTCTGGGCTGCAAGTGCACACTACTGGCTTATGTCCAGCTCTTTGTCCACCAGGATCCCCGAGTCCTCCGCAGGGCTGCTCCCAAGGGCTTCTACGC
>NW_011318646.1:0-526 GCF_000146605.3 Meleagris gallopavo | reverse complement strand
ATCGCTATCCACCTCCTCAACAGCCCGTTGCCCCCTCCTGCTTATGCACTCCCTTCGAGTCTTAGAAGGCTGTCATGAGCTATCTCCAGAGCTTTCTCTTCTCCCACAGAAACAATCCCAGTTCCCTCAACATTTCTTTCTAAGAGAGGTGCTCCAGCCCTCTGATCATCTTCGTGGCCCTTCTCTGGACCTGCTCCAAAAGCTCCACATCATTCCCGTGCTGGAGCCCCAGGCCTGGACGCAGTGCTGCACATGGGGCCGCACCAGAGCCGAGTCGAGGGGGACAATCACCTCCCTCTCCCTGCTGGTCGCTCCTCTTTGAATGCAGCCCAGGATACAGTTGGCCTTCTGGGCTGCAAGTGCACACTACTGGCTTATGTCCAGCTCTTTGTCCACCAGGATCCCCGAGTCCTCCGCAGGGCTGCTCCCAAGGGCTTCTACGCCCAGTTTGTACAAGAATCTGGCTTTCCCCTTCATCAGGGACATCAACAGTGGGGTTGAGTGCACCCTAAGGACACCAAGCTGT
>NW_011318645.1:0-484 GCF_000146605.3 Meleagris gallopavo | reverse complement strand
ATCTCCAGAGCTTTCTCTTCTCCCACACAAACAATCCCAGTTCCCTCAACATTTCTTTCTAAGAGAGGTGCTCCAGCCCTCTGATCATCTTCGTGGCCCTTCTCTGGACCTGCTCCAAAAGCTCCACATCATTCCCGTGCTGGAGCCCCAGGCCTGGACGCAGTGCTGCACATGGGGCCGCACCAGAGCCGAGTCGAGGGGGACAATCACCTCCCTCTCCCTGCTGGTCGCTCCTCTTTGAATGCAGCCCAGGATACAGTTGGCCTTCTGGGCTGCAAGTGCACACTACTGGCTTATGTCCAGCTCTTTGTCCACCAGGATCCCCGAGTCCTCCGCAGGGCTGCTCCCAAGGGCTTCTACGCCCAGTTTGTACAAGCATCTGGCTTTCCCTTCATCAGGGACATCAACAGTGGGGTTGAGTGCACCCTAAGGACACCAAGCTGTGGGTGCAGTGACACAGCAGGAGGGACGGGATGCCATCCAC
>NW_011318643.1:0-600 GCF_000146605.3 Meleagris gallopavo | reverse complement strand
TTCTGAAGTAGATCAGAATTTTAGGCATTATTACTTGGATTAGCAAAAAGGTTCATTAGTTGGATTACTAATGAACTGCTACAGCTATTGCTACTGCCAAGCTTGTTGGCAGCATTCTTAAAGTAACTTTAGCTCTCTTGAATGAATCTCACTGAAACAAAACAATGTAGATTAACCTAAGAAGGAAGGAAAAAAAACAAAAACAATCATCAAAAACATTTAGTATATTTTGATACATATTTAACTAATAGTTTCTTCTATGAAAGAAAAGGTTATTTTGCTATTTGCATCCTTTGAATTTCCATAATAAATTTCCAAAATAAATAGGAGGCATTACTTCTGAATCAAGCTACGTAGTAATTGAATCAGAAATGTGTTGACATACCTCTCATGTCCATTATTGACACGCAATACAGACCTTACGGGAAAAACCCTAAACATGCACTGAAAACTGAACTAGTTCAAAATGCCAAAGACATTTTAAAATATCATCAAAGCCATTATAAAACTGGTACTTAGGATAAATAATTTGTATACAATTTTTAAAAACTTAGAAATTTATTGTTAATCAATGAATACTCTTGAAAACACTGATTAGTT
>NW_011318642.1:0-492 GCF_000146605.3 Meleagris gallopavo | reverse complement strand
ATCAGTAAAGAGTGAAGCAAAGCAGCGTTAAGTAACTGCACCTTCTCAATGTCCTTTATTGCCAGGACACCCTCTGCATTCAGCAGTGGACCTCATTTTCCCTCATCTCCTTTTGCTACTGATTTCCTGAAAGATGCCTTTCTTGTTGTCCTTTGGCCTCCCTCACCAGATTGAATTCCAAGAGTGTCCTAGCCTTCCCTGTTGTAATCCCGCATGCCCTGACAGCATTTCTAGATTTCTACCAAATGGACAGACCCTTTTTCACATTTCACAGGCTTTCCTTTTCCCTTTGAGATTTCCCCTGAGCTCCTTGCTCATCCTTGTAGGTTTCCTGCCACCTGCGCTTGATTTCTTCCCCATCAGGATTCGCGAATTGTGAGCTTGGAGGAAGTGGTGCTTGATGTCTAGCAGCTCTATGGGACCCCTTGCGTTCCAGTGCTGTAACTCATGGGCTATTAGGCCCTTGAAATGGTCAAAGTTGGATCTCCTGAA
>NW_011318641.1:0-552 GCF_000146605.3 Meleagris gallopavo | reverse complement strand
TCCCAGCCGAGTTAGATGTTCACATCACTCAAGATGGCTTTGGTTGTGGCCTGTGGCAACAACGCCCGAGTTCTGTTTGGACCCCCATTGGGTTTCTGGGTCTCGGGTTTGGCACGGAGCAGAAGAGAGATACAGTATGATTGAAAAGCAGTTATTGGCTGCCGATTCAGCACTGCAGGCAGTAGAGCCAATAACTCAAACGGCTGAAGTTATAGTCAAGACCACTCTGCCGATTCAGGGGTGGGTAAAAGATCTGACCCACCTTCCGAAGACGGGGTGGCCCAAGCACAAACAGTGGCACGATGGGTCGCCTATCTCAGCCAAAGGAGCAGTCTGTCTTCATCCCCTTTGAAAGAAGAACTTCAGAAGATTCTAGGCCCACTAACATATCACAGTGACGCACCGAAAGGAATACTGGTCGCTCCACCGCAGAAGAGTCCCGCTCAGGAGGGAAAATACCCTATCCCTGAAGATGCTTGGTACACAGATGGATCCAGCAGGGGCAATCCGAGCAAGTGGAGAGCAATAGCATACCATCCTTCTACTGAGACC
>NW_011318640.1:0-524 GCF_000146605.3 Meleagris gallopavo | reverse complement strand
ATTTGGGTGACGTGAAAAGTCTTTTCTCAGACTTCGAATTTCATTCATTTTCAGAGATCGATCAACAATAGTAACGATATCTTGCTCACCTCTTACTCTTTCGGGACTTCTTGTTGCCCTCATTGGCGCCGGTGACCGTGGTCTTACTGAGGGCCCCTCCCCTGGACTTAGGGGTGCTTCTTGTGGATCTTGGAGCCACTCCTCTGGACCTCTCTCCTCTTCTTTCTTCTCTTCTAACTGAGTCGAGATTCGTTTCATTTTCCGTCCTCTTACAGGGGCAAGTGACATCAATTGTGGTGCTTCTTGTAGTTGATCAGGTTGGTCAGTTCCAATGCTCTCATCCTCCAGTTCAGCTCGGAGCCTGTCTCGTTCGATTATGAGAGTATCTAGCTCAGACTTGGAGGGTGTCTTGTTGAGATTGAAGACTGTTGAGTTTGGATTGCAGGGAGTCTCTCTCAATTCGGAGGGCATCTCTCTCAGATTGGAGGCTGTTTCTCTCGACCAGGAGACTCTCTCGCTCATTT
>NW_011318639.1:0-504 GCF_000146605.3 Meleagris gallopavo | reverse complement strand
TGCTTTTCCTCCAAACGTCTTAAAAGGCTGTATCTGTTCTTCTAGTGTCAAGTATCGAACGATAAAATAATTTCCACAGGCAGTTTCTCAAAATCAAGACCCCTTTCTCCACATCCCCAATACAGATCCATTCCTGGCTTAGGCTGGGGAGATTCCTGTCAAATTCCAAGACGAATACTCAACTCCTGTCTGTACGTACAGCCAGGGTTGCCCTTTCCCACGTGTAGAATATGGCACTTGCTCTTAGAATCATAGAATCATAGAACCACTCAGGACCATCAAGTCTTTACCATGCTAGCCTAACTCAAACAACCCTCTGCTAAATCACGTCCCTGAGCACCACATCCAGACAGGTTTTAAACACGTTCAGGGATGGTGACTCAGCCACCTCCATGGGGAGCCTATTCCAGGGCTTAAGAACCCTTTCTGTAAAGAACTTTCTCCTGATAGTCTTGTTAAACTCCGTGTGGTTGGTGATCGCCCGGCTCTCTCATTTGGCCGGAT
>NW_011318638.1:0-534 GCF_000146605.3 Meleagris gallopavo | reverse complement strand
TATAAAGCATTCAAAATTTTCTCTTGAAATTCAAAAATACAATTTTTTTGCTTAATACACAATGCTATTGAGCAGACAGAATCCAGACAATAATTACCAGCACACAGTACTTTGCACAGTATTAGTGAAGGAAAGGAAAAAAAAAACCTATACACGTGTCCTTGGGCAAACTACACTTCTGAAATGTATAGCTGCACAGTCAATGCAAAAGTCCCATTCATCATCTTGGTATAACTGAGTCATCTTGACTCCTAGACTCCCACTACACTAAGACAAAGTTGAATGGATGTATACACTATATAGAACCTGTATATAGCTTCTCCTCAGTCTTCTCTCCCTGCTTCATGGCACCTTCTTGTTTCATCCATGTAACGCTGTGTACTGTATTCACCTGTCCAGCTCCTTTCTCCCCAAGATGTAAGTATTCAGTGGCATTGATTAACTAAGTATCAAGGAAGCTTAGTCCACCATACATAAGAAATACGCATAGCAAAAACGTGTCACAGACAAAAGAGTTTTTGTCTCCAACAAGTG
>NW_011318637.1:0-495 GCF_000146605.3 Meleagris gallopavo | reverse complement strand
CAACCTCTGCATAAGCTGTAACGATTCAGCATCTTTAGCTTTATCATTCAGTTGGAGAAGGCAGATGCTCTCACACATCAGTCAGCAAGCACTTGGAGGAGCCAGCCCTCTGGTTTGTACAGTGACAGACATCATTGCTGCCGGCTCTGACACCTTACCAGGAGATGCTTCAGTTTAGTAACGTGGACTTCATTCCTTCCATCAGCAGCTGCTCCTGGACTGACCTTCATTCATACAGTGACACCATCACTTCTAGCACGAGCTGACCTGCAAAACAGAGGGAAGAAAGTGGGATGACAACAAACACGGAGATAACGTGTTTTAACAACACACCAGTACACAAAGAAATGGAAACCTGGCCCGGCCGTGACGGCCCCGGCCCCCAGCCCCCTCCCCCCCTGCACCAGCACACACACACACACAAAGCAAATAAGAAAGCCATAACATAAGTAACAGCAGAAACACCAGCGCAATGGGAGTATATTAAGAAGGTAG
>NW_011318636.1:0-529 GCF_000146605.3 Meleagris gallopavo | reverse complement strand
CCTTTGCAATCTGTGATATTGGAATTTGACTTTTCAGCAAGCTGAATTTGACAAATGTGGAGTAACTGAGGAACTGGATTGGGTTTGCCTTGACATTGCTTCTAGTTAAGATCTAGAATAATTGTAGAGTTTGTAGCTATTGATTTTCTTTTCAAATTTTTAGCTAGAATTCATATGAATCTCTGCTTAAGGCTAGTGTATCCTGGGCTGCATTAGGCAAAGTACTGCCAGCAGGTGAGGGTAGTGACCCTTCCTATCTACTCAGCACTGGAAAAGCCACACCTCAAGTCTGAATCCAGTGCTGGGCTCTCAGAACAAGAGGGACATAAAGCTGAGGTACAGCAAAGGGCCATGAAGATGATCAAGGAATTGGAGCACCTCTTCTGTGAGGGTAGGCTGGGAAGAGAAGGGACCATTAAGCTTAGAGAAGAGAAGGCTCAGAGGGCATTTTACCAAGTCTACAATTATCTAAAGGGAGAGTGTCAAGAGGATAGAGCTAGGCTCTTTTCAGTCGTGCCCAATGCCAGGC
>NW_011318635.1:0-509 GCF_000146605.3 Meleagris gallopavo | reverse complement strand
GTACTCGGGGTGCGTGTCACAAGCTGTGGAGCCCTGTGTCCCCAGAGCAGCCACCCCCCCTGTAATCAGGTCTGGGGAGGCTGCTTTAGCCAGCCAGTTGGTGGGAATGACCCCTCCCTGACCCGTCAGAGGGTGCAGGTTGAGGTGCCGCTTGTAGCTGGGGCGACCTCCCCGCTCGGTGGGTCGAGGTTGTTCCGTGGGTTCCCAAAGAGGTGGTGTTGTGCTGCAGCCGGGCGGGCCAGCCTGTAGCTCAGGCGTTGGTGGGAGCCGCGTGCTCCGTGGGGCTTCTTGGCGATGGTGAGGTGTTGGGCACCGTCCTGTAGACAGGGCTGTGTGTGCCCCCTGCGTTTGGTGAGCTGTGTTCTGAGAGAAGACCCCCTGTAGTCAGGCGGGTGTGTGACCGCGGCCTTTCAGAGGCACGGGCTGAGAGATGTGAGGTTGGGCTTGCACCCTCCCTGCAAGTGGGGCTGGGATCCCGATCGTGGCCTTTGGCCGTGCCGCCCCGCTGC
>NW_011318634.1:0-495 GCF_000146605.3 Meleagris gallopavo | reverse complement strand
TACTTTTGCCATCGCCCTTCCTCCCAGAGAGGTTTCATTCTCTTGGCTTGTTTAATTGTGGCACACGTGTCACAGTCGTGAATGATTTGCGCAATAGCATCCATAGTTAAATCCACCCCTCGGTCTCTAGCCCACTTATATGTCGCATCTCTCCCTTGATGGCCTGAGGTCTCATGGGCCCATCGGGCTAGAAATAATTCACCCTTGTTCTGCCAGTCCAGATCTATTTGGGCCACCTCAATTCTGGCAGCTCTGTCTACCTGATGGTTATTTTGCTGCTCTTCAGTAGCCCTATTCTTGGGCACATGGGCATCTACGTGACGCACCTTTATAACCATATTCTTTATTCGGGCAGCAATATCTTTCCACAGGTCAGCAGCCCAAATGGTTTACCCTTTCTTTGCCAGTTGTTTTGCTCCCACTGCTGTAACCATCCCCATAGAGCATTTGCCACCATCCACGAGTCAGTGTAAACATAAAGCATTGGCCACCTCT
>NW_011318633.1:0-502 GCF_000146605.3 Meleagris gallopavo | reverse complement strand
AAATTTAATAATTCAAGAAACAAAGACAATAAATAAGAGTAAAATAAGAGACAGTAAATAGGAAGTACATTTCCAGTGGTAGGACGTTTCCCCATAATCAAAGTCATTCTGGATCCCAAATATTTCCACTGGAGGAGGGCACGGTATCTAGAGCCAGAGCATACCAACATACCAAACATGGTGAAGAAAAAAGGCAACTCTATCCCAGTGACCAGTATTGAATGTACCTCTTTTTGCCTGCTCCGTAGGAAGAGGGCACGTGTTCAGCTTCTAAGCATCATTTCACAACGCTTGGCCACAGAAGGACAAGGAGTGAGGAAGCAGGTGGTCCAGACAAATTCAGGGCAAACGCGTAGAATGGCCTGGGTTGAAAAGGACCTTCTAGATGGTCTAGTTTCAACCACCCTGCCGTGCTGGGCTGTTGTGGTTTTGTGATTTTTGTTGTCAGTATCCCACATCAGAACATCATGTGAACCAGTGGGAGTTAACGAGTTAATCTTCT
>NW_011318632.1:0-538 GCF_000146605.3 Meleagris gallopavo | reverse complement strand
AAATAAGAGTAAAATAAGAGACAGTAAATAGGAAGTACATTTCCAGTGGTAGGACTTTCCCATAATCAAAGTCATTCTGGATCCCAAATATTTCCACTGGAGGAGGGCACGGTATCTAGAGCCAGAGCATACCAACATACCAAACATGGTGAAGAAAAAAGGCAACTCTATCCCAGTGACCAGTATTGAATGTACCTCTTTTTTGCCTGCTCCGTAGGAAGAGGGCACGTGTTCAGCTTCTAAGCATCATTTCACAACGCTTGGCCACAGAAGGACAAGGAGTGAGGAAGCAGGTGGTCCAGACAAATTCAGGGCAAACGCGTAGAATGGCCTGGGTTGAAAAGGACCTTCTAGATGGTCTAGTTTCAACCACCCTGCCGTGCTGGGCTGTTGTGGTTTTGTGATTTTTTGTTGTCAGTATCCCACATCAGAACATCATGTGAACCAGTGGGAGTTAACGAGTTAATCTTCTGGATCCGTTCACTGCCTTTTGTGGACTCTTGGAGTATCCTGATGGGAAGGGAGGGGCGGCATCCCT
>NW_011318631.1:0-537 GCF_000146605.3 Meleagris gallopavo | reverse complement strand
ACTCTTGTCTTTCTCGTTTTGTTTGATTTAGTTAAATTCAGTAAACTACCGTTCCTCCTCAGGTCGCTTGCCGTTGTGTTTTCTCTTTTGTTCAAACTATCGGCTAGCTATCCTGCCCTTCCCCCTCTCCCCGAGTGCATGTGGCCTGGGGCTGGCTGGGTCTCGGCAAACTGTTCGTACCCCTTCCTTTTTCTCTTCTTCGCGGGGCCTGTGCCCCCCTGTCACGGACTTAAATCTAAGGATAACCCCGTGACATGGGCAACCTGTTCCAGTGCGTCACCACCCTCTGAGTGAAAAACCTCAATTTCGCGTGTTAGTTGAGATGTCCTACCACTGTCAACCCATGTAAACAGCCGTTCCCCCTCCTGTTTATATGCTCCCTTCAAGTACTGGAAGGCCACAGTGAGGTCTCCCCAGAGCCTTCTCCTCTCTTCTGACCAGGCTGTGAGATACCCGGCAGCTAGAGAGGCCAGCCTCGATGCCTTGTACTGTGCAGTGGCGTGGGCAGATGCACGGCCCCGTCTTAGGTCCCAGCAA
>NW_011318630.1:0-837 GCF_000146605.3 Meleagris gallopavo | reverse complement strand
TTCTTGGACGGCAAGCCTTCTCCTGGCTTGATCAGGGAAATCAAGGAACCCTAAAGAAAGTATCGAGAGGTGAAAAATAGTGAGCAATAAGCATTTTCCCGGCCTTCTTCTCTTGCTCGATTGGTTTCTTGAGGGGGCGGGGAAATGCCTCAACATCAGCTGCGTACAGGAACTATGCCAACGCTCAAGCAACCTTCAGTGGATCGTGGAAGTGATTGACAGCTGGGAACACGCGACCGACTCCCACAGCCAACAGTGCTCCCTCAGCAGAGGGCTGGCGCAGCCACGGGACAGGCACGGCCACGGAGCTGCACGGCGCCTTGGTGGCTGCCAGGCTCACGTGTGTCACCTGAGCACACTGTGCTGTGCACACTGATGTCACAGAAGAGTCAACCTCACAGCTGAGTGCCTGCCTTGCCACCACCATTGCTCTTGTGAGTTCTCATTCAACGTATGCTGGAGAAGGCAGAAATGCCAGCCTTGGATCAGGACAGAAAACGTTGCACACCACGGAAGCAACAAGGCACGCTTTGGCACAGCCCGTTCAATAAAGATGTGCTCAGGCGGAGGCCGGTCCCAAATCACTGACGCTTGATTTTTAGGAAGCACCGATTAGAACGGGATGGCTTTCCCTTAATCCAGAACTCCTTCCTTCCTGTGTTTGCACTGGGAGGACCTGCTCTCCTGTTCTCTCTGTCATTTTCCTCTTTGGTGGCTGACCAGGCTCCGGGAATCCCTGCCACAGGAAGGCTGCTGCTACAGCTGCTGAGCCTGCTCTCGGGGCAGAGGGGCACTCTGGGAGAATACGCGCTCTTTCTCTCTCTCTTTCTCTCTTTC
>NW_011318629.1:0-517 GCF_000146605.3 Meleagris gallopavo | reverse complement strand
CTAAGGCTCTTTCCGAAGCTGCCTTTGTTTCTGGTAGGTAGGAATATGTTCAATAGCATCAAGACATGTTCTGTGCCACTGAGATGAGGATGCAGGAGGAGCTTGATGCCTGAGGAACTTTGCTGAGCATCGAATAGGCTGAAGCCAGCTGCACCAGCAGCACGGTGCGCTGAGGCGGACCTACAGATTGCCAGGCATACGGCCAGGCATGCCCATCACTTCAGCTTCTACCTCAACTGTCTGCGGACCTGCAGTTGTCTGCTGGTGGGCACAGCTTTTTGCCCCAAGCCCTGAAGATGCTTGTGATTCGCCACCTGACAACCGTAGCCCTCTGAAGCCTGGAGCAAGGAGTTGCCCCTGTGGCTGGATGACGTCCTGGGGCACTTCTGCTGCTGCCTGGAGTACACCTCAATTGCTTCCTTTCATGATATGAGAGGGTGTATTTTTTTCTATGATTTGCAGCTCTAAAACGGGAGGAAGTCTACAGGCAATCCTTCAGAGCATCTAGAATATCAAG
>NW_011318628.1:0-458 GCF_000146605.3 Meleagris gallopavo | reverse complement strand
CAGTGGATTTTCCTGCATTTATAAGAAAGACTACACATAGGCTGCAATGGTTTCTTTGCATTCTTAATGTTTTTCTGGATGCTATATTCATCTCACTCTCATGTATTAAGTGCTGTCAATGAAGAAGCAACCAAGTTTTGTAACAGAACAGTCACATAAAAACTTCTTAGTATTTGAGCGTGGAGTTTTTGCTCTCTGAATCAATCAGATTGAGCAAGGAGGACTGGCAGAAGGATTCAAATGTATGGCTAGGGAAGAAGTATTGAGCTGGAAGTTCCGAAGAACAATAGTATGGGAAGATTAAGAAGTGACTGAGAGAAAATATACCTATGAATACATTGAGGTTTACAAATTAGCATTTTCACTCATATTTTAGACCCCTTTTCACTTTTTCTGCATCTGTGATGTCCAGTTTTGTGAAAAATTGTGTAGGTATATGTCATAACATTAATGATATC
>NW_011318627.1:0-630 GCF_000146605.3 Meleagris gallopavo | reverse complement strand
TGCCGGTTGGGTCATGTCATTGGCTGCCGCCGGCACCGCCTGTCGCCGGCACGGCCCGCCCCTGTTTCCGGGAGAGCCCCGTCCGGCCCTTCGTCTCTGCGGAGCCGATTGGCTGCCCCGGCTGTCATTTACAGGTTTGGGCGGAGGGGCGATTGGGCGAACGGGCCGCGCGGGGTGCCCGCTCCGCGCGTGCGCGGTCCGAGCGAGGGCGGGTTCCGGTAAGGGGCGCGCGGAGGCGTGAGGTCACCCGGCGCGACGGGCGCCGGCCGGGTGGGCGTCACGTGGCCCGGGGAGCCGGCGGTACGGGGCCGAGGAAACGCGGGTCCTGGCGGGGCTGGGCGGTGGGTCACGTAGGGCCGGGAAGGGAATCCGAGGCGTCCTCCTGGAGCTGCGGGTGCCGGGACGCGTTCTGGGGGCCCCGTGGGGCCGGGAAGGGGTGCTTTGCTATTGGAGACAAGCCGTTCCGTAAGGAGCGCTGGGTGATGCTGACTGACGCCATCCCTTGTGAGCGTGCTCTATAGAAAGCTGCCCTCTGTGGGAGCGAGGAAACGAAACGCGGTGATTCAATACTGCCGGGTTGTTACGGGGTTCCTGCAGTCTGGGATTCTAGTCTGAGGACTGCATGAGGAC
>NW_011318626.1:0-495 GCF_000146605.3 Meleagris gallopavo | reverse complement strand
CTGGGATTCTAGTCTGAGGACTGCATGAGGACGCTACGAGGATAGCAGCTCCTGTGAGTGTAAGTTCTGTTATGTCAGATTCGGTGATTGGTTCCCAGTTCCAGATTCTTTGATTCTGTGATGATTCTGGGCTTCAAAATGTGTGGTGGTGACTCTGATTCCTCACTAAGAGTACAGACCCCCAGACTTGTAGCTACGCAATACGATGCATTTCCACATCCACCCCTGTGCACAGTGTGTGGCATAGTTCTGAGTGCCTGACAAACCCAAGCAAAATCAATTTCTGTAGCTTATTTAAAAAAAAATAATATATATATATATATTTGCTTTAGTTTCTGCTCCCTGATCCATTTATTTACGTTCTCCCTTGCTTCATATGTAACTTCCAACCTTGGCATTTTGCAGATAATACCTTTTCCCCCTCTCATCCTTCGATGGCTCCTGATGGTCCCTTGTTTCTCAGTTATAATGGGCTCTCAGTGTCATGAGCCCGTT
>NW_011318625.1:0-371 GCF_000146605.3 Meleagris gallopavo | reverse complement strand
TCCGCAGCAGCTCCTGAAACGTCAGCGGGGACACCGTTAGACCTGCGGAGCGGCAGGGCCCCCCCCACCCGAAGGAAAAGGGAATCCCAACATCGCAAAGCACCACCCAGCCGAGGAAGGCCTTGCAGCCCCCCTCCCCAGTTCATCCCAGCAAAAACTGCTCTGAGCAGCTTTTCTCACCTCACTGACACACAGCAGGCCTCCAGCCGGTGTTGCAGGGATCACAGAGGCGGGCAAACTAGAAAATTTATCTGGCAATACAAATAGCAGCATCCAAAGAGTCAACTACCCTGCTTAGAATGGACCCCCATCCACTCTCTGCATTGCAAAGCCAACAGCTGTCCTTCTAGTAATTTTTCTGCATGAAGTCA
>NW_011318624.1:0-569 GCF_000146605.3 Meleagris gallopavo | reverse complement strand
TGGAGACCCGTTACAAGTGGTGTCCCCCAGGCGTCGGTACTTGGGCTGACCTTGTTTAATATCTTTGTTGATGAGCTAGAGGAGGGGACTGTGTGTACCCTCAGTACGTTTGCAGATGACACCGAGCGGGGAGGTGGTGTGGATGTGCCTGAGGATAGGGAGGCCCCCTTATTCAGAGGGATCCGGATAAGCTGCATTTCTGGGCTGAGGTGAATGGGATGAGCTTCAACAGGGCCAAGTGCCGGGTCCTGCACTTTGGCCACAACAACCCCAGGCAATGCTACAGGCTTGGGGCTGAGCGGCTGGATGATTGTGAAGAGGAAAGGGGCCTGGGGGATGGTGGTTGATGCTCGGCTGAACAGGAGCCAGCAGTGTGCTCAGGTGGCCAATAGGATGGATGGTTGGACTGGCTGATCTTGTGGGTCTTTTCCAACCTTGGTGATTCTATGATTCTATGATACTCTATTGTCGTATCACTGCTTTCTGGGTATATTTTCTTCTTAGGAACTTTCCATGGATCATATGTCTACCCTTGCTTCCCTCAGACCAGCTATCCCAACATCTGTGCA
>NW_011318623.1:0-499 GCF_000146605.3 Meleagris gallopavo | reverse complement strand
AGTCTGCAGCCCCCACACAGCCCCCCGACCCGGCCCCAAAGGCCCGCTGCCTCTCTCTCCCCCACGCACACAGATGGGCCCGCTGGGCACCGGCACCGCTGTCCCACCAGCGGATTCGTCGCCCGGCCCGCAATGAGTCTGTCAGCACCGCGTGTTTATTTCGAGAGTGCCGGCCCGGGCGCCCGGTGGTTTCCATAGGAGGAAGAAATGTTTCCCGAGGAGGGCCCTGGCACACACTGCCCCGAGGAGCGGCGCACGCTGATGTGTGGAATCAGACTCTGTGACCACAAAGCAGTTATAAAAGCAGGTGTGTTTAATCAGGGCTGCGACTCCGGGTGCGAGGGGGAGAGCTGCTCCTAACTCGCACAGCGTCAGGAAGAAGTGCTGCAGCGAGAGGCCGAACTGATACGTGATCAGTAGTTTCCAGGAATTGGGATCCACGTTCCTTACGTTCCGAGAACCCAGCAGCACGCCGGCCCCCCTCGCGCGTGCGCAGTGA
>NW_011318622.1:0-410 GCF_000146605.3 Meleagris gallopavo | reverse complement strand
GGCTTTTGAAAAATCCCTGTAATCAGTCCAACATAAAAAGATGTTTTCTTCTCAGCTAGCTCATAAAATACCTGAAAATTATCATCAGCCAAGGAGGCGGCTCAGGTGTGCTTGTCGTAAGTTCCAGGTGTGCTTTGTGGGTTCAGGCTTTGCTTGTAGGGTCCTCGGTGGCTGCTTGCTTTGTACTGCTGGCTTTGTTTGATAGCAGCAGGAGAAGTCCTGTGTGCTAAGAAGAACCTGGTAGTGGAGGGGAAAAGAAATCCTCAGGGTTTGGGTGCTTCCGTGTGTTACGAGTGATTGTGATACCACTGCTCAGTCAGTTTGAGTGCATGGAACGAGTCTGAAATCTTTTATTAATGGAGTAATGTGAAAGGAGTCCTATGGATTTGAGAGCTGACTGAAAGTCTGTG
>NW_011318621.1:0-498 GCF_000146605.3 Meleagris gallopavo | reverse complement strand
AGAGGTATTAGTACATGCCAGAACCAGGCCTTTACCCTCTGGAAGCGGATGTTGTTAGCTGTAAAAGAAAGATACCCCTTCAAAGATGATCTGATGCCTGAGAAAAAGAAATGGGCTGATATGGAAGAAGGCATCTGTTATTTAAGAGAATATGCTGTGGTGGAAATGCTACATAGCCCCGATTTCATTCCTGACGAGCCAGACCAAGAGCATGATCCCGAGAGAGTCAGGTGTACACCAAACATGTGGCGTACATTCACAAAGACCGCACCAGAAAGGTACGCCAGCACATTTGCAGCAATGTATGGCAGAGGGGAAAGAAGACCCCTTATAAGTGAATTGGTTAATAAACTTCAAGACTTTGAGTTACATTTAAGCCCTCTGCGAGCTTGTGTTTCAGCCATTACAAAGGTAGCTAGAAAAGCTGGACAGAATGGAGAACAAACAAGAAGAATATAATAGACAAACTAATACAACCGTAGCCTGAAGCTGATAAAT
>NW_011318620.1:0-497 GCF_000146605.3 Meleagris gallopavo | reverse complement strand
CCTTGCGTTTACCTCCAGCCAGGGACTTGGAGACAGAGCGGGGGCACACTGCAGGGGAAGGTCTTCCCCCTGAGCTGGGACCTGCTGCTGTAGGAAGCCCTCCAGCCTGGAGACGAGCTCTCTCAGAAAGGACTTTCTGCACCGCTTTCGCGTAGATCTGTGCATTGGGCTCAGCACCTCTCTCTGGCAAGAAAGGAGAAGCAAGAAGATATAACAAGAGTGCAATACTACTTCCAGTCTGCAAAATGGGCCACAACGCTAGCGCATCTCATCTGGAGTGTTCACGGTCACGGATCTGAGGATCGTGGGTGAACTGTGGGTTTGTATTTCAAATCAGCACACGGAAGGGAACTGTAAATCCCGGGGATTAAGACCCAAGCAACACGCAATGAGAACAGTCCCGGGAAGAACAGACAGAAAGCCTCGTTAGAAAGACAGTGCACCTAACCCAGATGCCTGTTGTGTGCCTGTACCTCTCATGGGTGTCATGTCATGGT
>NW_011318619.1:0-491 GCF_000146605.3 Meleagris gallopavo | reverse complement strand
TGCAGTATCTACAAGGATTTCTCTGGCAAAAATGAAATCAAACCCATCCCAAGGGATTTGGCACAGTTACGTGCTCCTGGCTACAACGAGAGCTGGCAGCAGTCACCTGTGAGGCTCTGCTGCTGTTCTCTTTATGTACAGGCACAACCAGGTTCATACACCTCCCAGTGCAATTCTCATTCTGACTGGAAAGAAAAAGGAGGCTTGAAAAGCAGTCTGTGCAAAAACAAACAAACAAAGCAAGAATTAGAAGCCAACAGCAGCGGTGCAGTGGTACCTGAAAGAATTGCTCCATCTTGAACAGCAGAGCAATCCAAGAAGTACGAGGGCATTCCAAACTAGACCACTTGGGACAGATTAACAACTGCAAGCAGTGGGTTCCAAAGTTCCAGACAGGAAATCAAAGCTGGAAAAACTCTGCACCTTTTCGTCTCTCAATCTTTAGTACATTGTGCATCACAAGGGAAGCAAGTCTTCACACACAGCTGGGA
>NW_011318617.1:0-530 GCF_000146605.3 Meleagris gallopavo | reverse complement strand
ATCTGATTCAGGTCTGCAAGTGCAATTTCTGGCTTGATCCAGAGTTTAATGGACAAATAATTTAATTAGTGATTCTACTTCACACAACTGAATAAGATATGCCTTTCCCACAGCTTGTTTCTAATTAGAACATAAATATATCAAAGCAGGTTTTGTTATCACCAGCCCATGCATGTTCCAGTACCTTGGAGTCTCAAACCATAAGATAGTGAGAAGCTTTCAGCTGATTAGTTTTATATAATAGGGGTGGTTTCAGGCCTGACAGAAGTAATCATAACTTTATCAGAAAGCACAGCATATTACCCTTGATAGAGTACATACCTATTAAATCCTAAGAGAATGCAGACTCTCCTAAGAATAACGCTAGTTGTTGCAGATCTAACATTTTATCCAATAGTAGTCAGAAGTTGAAATTATCATGAATTGCACTAAATCAACCACTGTGAAATTAGCAATCTTAGAAATAATTTTTTCCTTTTTGCAAAATATCACTCTGAAAGCTTACAATTAATTACTAATATTTATGGATC
>NW_011318616.1:0-532 GCF_000146605.3 Meleagris gallopavo | reverse complement strand
CCAGCCATCACTTCTGATTTTTGAAGAAATTGGCATCTGGTAACAGCTCGTATTTTTACAGCAGTACTCTTTAGTTACAGAGCTCACCTTTGAAAGCAATTTTGCCAACAGAACTATCAAAAGCAACAAAAATTGGGCTTGAAGTATCCCAGAAGACATGTATCTACTTCCCCTGAGAGTTAGAGAAATCTGTCTCATAAGATGAGCTACTGGGGTTTTGATGATTGAGTAATCCTTCTTAACCTTGTATCCTGCAGGGAAAAGGGGCTTGGAATAACAGCTATCAGCTTCCAGAAACCAGAAGACATACAGGCAGACAAAGCTGTTCATTCAGATACTTCTCTTTTCTGAAGTTCTACCTAGGCTTAATGTGTTATTGTTAGAACAATAGCAGTTAGGGTGCCTAAACCACACTTCCTCATATTGGTACTCTTTAAGGGGTACAGAAGTTCTTAAAAGAGGAAAAGCTCAAAACTGGTGATTAAAAAGCACTACAATCCAAGAGAATAAAAGTGATGCGCTGTAAAGATGA
>NW_011318615.1:0-665 GCF_000146605.3 Meleagris gallopavo | reverse complement strand
AACAGCTATCAGCTTCCAGAAACCAGAAGACATACAGGCAGACAAAGCTGTTCATTCAGATACTTCTCTTTTCTGAAGTTCTACCTAGGCTTAATGTGTTATTGTTAGAACAATAGCAGTTAGGGTGCCTAAACCACACTTCCTCATATTGGTACTCTTTAAGGGGTACAGAAGTTCTTAAAAGAGGAAAAGCTCAAAACTGGTGATTAAAAAGCACTACAATCCAAGAGAATAAAAGTGATGCGCTGTAAAGATGAATGGAGAAGTAAGCTAGAATTATAGTATTACAGCCAATATTGTACTTTCTCATGGCTAAGATTCAAATTTATAGTTTGTCCCGGATAAAGTGAATAGCATGCTGTCTACATACAACATTAATTAGCTATATATGGGGGTTATATGTGCTATTCTTTTTCTCCCTTACTTTTCATCTAACTCACAGGTATTTTTTCTCTTTTTAGCAAAGAGAAAAAATTCTCACTCAAGAGCACCTCTTGTTTATTGGTGTTACACCTCAGATTATGGCATGGTTTCACAAATACCTAAGAACAAGTTATGAACTTCCTGCTTGAACTTGGAGGCAGTTGGAGTTTTGGAGATGAGACGCAAATATTGTTTCATACCATTTTCACCTGATTCCTTAAAATATTAGAGGAACTCTTCTG
>NW_011318614.1:0-483 GCF_000146605.3 Meleagris gallopavo | reverse complement strand
AGAACTAAATGTGGTGAGAGAGATCAAGGATAACATGAAAGTCTTCTTGAAGTATGTCATGGGGACAAGGAAGACAAGAAACAATGTGGATCCCCTGCTTGCTGAGGTGAGTGCCCTGGCCTTGTGGATGCTATGCCCAAGTAGTGGGAAGGAAAGAAGTTCATTGGAAGTAGTGAACATGGAATCACCAAAGGAGAAATCATGCTTGAGCAACCTCACAGGATTCCGCGATGCCATCACCCGCTGGGTGGGTGAGGGGACAGCAGTGAATGACGTGTACCTTGACTCCAGCAAGGCAACAAACAGAAACGGCAACATAGGAAATTCCTAGATGATAAGTTCCTCTGAAGATGATCTCTAGAGGTCCCTTCCAATCCCTGCCAATCTGTGATTCCGTGATCCTGCTGGCTTTGCTGGGCTTCTGTATGAACTCCCTCAGCTCTGATGCCTTGGAGCAGGATCTACACAGCGAAACATGGGAAT
>NW_011318613.1:0-511 GCF_000146605.3 Meleagris gallopavo | reverse complement strand
GCGTCCTGTTCTGTTTCCCCCAGTCCCAAAGCTGCCCTTTTTGTGAGTCTAGACAGTGGTCTTAGCAGCTGCGCTAGGTGAGGTATAAAAGAACGCCGATAACCCAATACACCTAGAAACTTTTGCAGCTGCTTCGATGTTGTAGGGACTGGGAACGCCTGAACCTTATCGATGACAGCACTGGGCAGTACTTTGGTCTTTCCTGACCAAACCACCCCCAGGAATCTTACGGACAGGCCCGGACCTTGCACCTTTTGGGGATTTATAGCCCATCCCCTCCGTTGTAAACAGGCGGTTAATGAATCCGCCGCCTGTCCTACTGCCTCCAGTGAGTCGGATGGCAGCAGGAGATCATCAATATAGTGATACAAGTTAACATGATCCGGTTTTTTCCAGTCGGCCAGGTCGCGCGCCACTAGATGATGACAATATGTTGGTGAATGAATGCACGTACCCCTGTGGCAGGACCTGAAAGGTCCACTGCCTGCCTCCCCATGTGAATGCAAATTGA
>NW_011318612.1:0-509 GCF_000146605.3 Meleagris gallopavo | reverse complement strand
ACTCTCTGCTACGCAGACTACAGTGGGTGCACACACACCACATGCCAGCCTGAGGTTCTGCTTGCGTGACAGTGGGGACACAGTGAAGCAGTGGGATAGAAAAGCCACCTTGAGCCTAGTGGCACAGTATGCAAATTACAAGGGAAAACAGTCTCAAAAGGGAATTCTTCCAGGAAAACGGTGGATCCAGTTTCCCACGGGCAGTTCCCCAGTATGCAAAACTATGGCCTGGTCTTATTTCTGAGGTTGATAACGAGCGTTTTGGTTTGCATTCATGCCAAGTGAGGGACGAGTAAAAGAAGCAGTACTAGAGGGGCCCTGCCTCGACTCAGGTGGAGGAGAGCAGAAATCAAATGGGATTACGTGGATTACATGGTCTGGCATGGCAGAAACACAGGAGCGTAATGCAACAGAGGACACTGGTGCACAGGAAACTGCGACGCCATCAGGATAGAAAGGGGCAGGACCCATCGGAATCACTGCAGTGACGGAGGGATCCCAGGAGCTAA
>NW_011318611.1:0-492 GCF_000146605.3 Meleagris gallopavo | reverse complement strand
AAAGACGACAATGCAGCCAGAGAGCACCAGGGAGGCCACCGGTGCCACCCGGGACACCACCGTGTCCAGCAGCCAGGGGGCCTGCAGGGGAGAAAATGGGGAGGATGTGAGACGTCCTCGTCACGGCTGAGGCACTGGGGACACGAGGAGCCCGAGGCAGGGAGAGCTGACGGCAGCACAGCGCTTGCACGGCCCGAGGAGCTGCCAGCTCCTGGTGGGCCGTGTGCGGGCACTGCAAGGCTCACGGCTCTGCCCGAGCCACGGAGAAACTGCAGCTCACCTTGGAAGTAGCTCTTCTGAATTTCTCCTTCCCTGACAGCTTCTCCAGGAAGTCGAAGAAGAATTTCATTTGGAACGTCAAGCCGTCAATGAGGAGCACGCCGATGTCCTTTAGGACAATGGCAACGTTCTCCCGTTCTGCAGGCAGCCGGAGAGCAGGGACACGGTGCTCTGGATGCCGGTCCTGAGGGTCTGCCAGCTCAGAGAGGCAGC
>NW_011318610.1:0-503 GCF_000146605.3 Meleagris gallopavo | reverse complement strand
ATATGGAAGAAGGCATCTGTTATTTAAGTAGAATATGCTGTGGTGGAAATGCTACATAGCCCCGATTTCATTCCTGACGAGCCAGACCAAGAGCATGATCCCGAGAGAGTCAGGTGTACACCAAACATGTGGCGTACATTCACAAAGACCGCACCAGAAGGTACGCCAGCACATTTGCAGCAATGTATGGCAGAGGGAAAGAAGACCCCTTATAAGTGAATTGGTTAATAAACTTCAAGACTTTGAGTTACATTTAAGCCCTCTGCGAGCTTGTGTTTCAGCCATTACAAAGGTAGCTGAAAAGCTGGACAGAATGGAAAACAAACAAGAAGATATAATAGACAAACTATCAACCGTGCCTGAAGCTGATAAATCCATGGAGGTAACGGATACATCAAATGGGGACCAGAATTCCCAAAACAGCCTATTGGAGGGGCTCATCAACTTGATTTCCTCCCAGCCGGTGGCATCTAATGTCTCAGCTATCAAAAGAAGACGTTCTC
>NW_011318609.1:0-457 GCF_000146605.3 Meleagris gallopavo | reverse complement strand
AAAGAGTTCTGGGAGTGTGTGTTTCTCCATTTTCTCTTCGTTTCTAGAACCCAGAACAGCTGTGTTCTCCAATCAGGACATTTGGACTCCATTTTCTCTTCCATCTGACTACTATGCACTGAAAAATCAAGAGTGAATCAAAAGGAATCAGCTTCTCCATGCTCGTGCATGATACAAGATTTGAGCTATCCTTCTCAAGACACTCACAGATGTCACTTGCAGACCTGCTGAAACAGCCAAAGCAATGTGCACTTGAATGCGTGTGTGTGTACATACATTTCCAGGGGCTTGGCTAATATAAAATATAGTGCAGTAAATAGAAAAAGCCACTCACCCTGTCCAGGGCTCAGAAGATAAACTCCAATGGAGCACATCTCCATAGACATCTTTCCCCACTGGCAGTCAGCTCTTAAATGGCTCTAGGAGAGGTGCAGCCAGGCTCCACCACTTCCTGCAG
>NW_011318608.1:0-500 GCF_000146605.3 Meleagris gallopavo | reverse complement strand
ATAACTACCTAGTGGGAAAACACTCCCAAGTCTGCCAACAGAGTGCTGTTCACAAGGTCCCATCCAAGCCCGCAGTTCAAGTGGACAATGCAGTTGTGACAACAGCAGCAGGTGAGCTGCTAAGGTGGAAACTCGACCTTTTCAACGTAACAGCTGGGTAACTTGTGTCTCTACTTCAATCATTTTGCCCTTCTTTTGGCTCTCCTTTTCATGTGAGTCAAAGTATTAGAGTTGGAATGTGTATCTGTGTCAAACGGAGGTAGGGCAGAGATCAGGAGAAGAAGGAGATGCAGAGGATGGCTAAATTCCCAGCAGAATTAACTTTCTGTTTCTAATGATCAGTGAGAAATTAGCCAGTAGCACACCTGAGGAACTGCCAATCGAGGTTTATCCAGCTAGCTTACCACAGGTGACACCAGCAAGCAAGTACTGAAATAAAAATACTAAGCACTGAAGTGCCTTTTGCAAAGAGTTGCCCAGGAATTTCAGATCAGTATATA
>NW_011318607.1:0-382 GCF_000146605.3 Meleagris gallopavo | reverse complement strand
CCGGAGGAATCCCAAGCATCCATACGGACTGGAAGGAGCAGTCCTGAGAGCAGCCCTGTGGAGAAGGACCTGGGGGTCCTGATGGATGAAAACCTTCACAAGAGCCAGCAGTGTGCTCTTGCAGCTCAGAATGCAAATGGTATCCTGGGGCTCCATCAGAAGAGGACAGGGAGGTGATTGTCACCATCTACTCTGCTCTTGTGAGGCCCCATCTGCAGAACTGTGTCCAGCTCTGCAGCTCCCAATACAACAAAGACAGGGAGCTGTTGGAGAGGGTCCAGAGGAGAGCCACGAAGGTGATCAGGGGGTTGGAGCACCTCCCCTACGAAGACAGGCTGAGGGAGCAGGGCTTGTTCAGCCTGGAGAAAAGAAGGCTGCAGGT
>NW_011318606.1:0-518 GCF_000146605.3 Meleagris gallopavo | reverse complement strand
TTGAAATGCAGGCCGGGAATGCCGTTGGCCCTAACGGCCACCTGGGCACACTGCTGGCTCATGCTCAGCCGAGCGTCAACCGACACTCCCAGGTCCCTTTCCTCTTCACACTCATCCAGCCACTCGTCCCCAAGCCTATTACGCTGCATGGGCTTGTTGTGGCCAAAGTGCAGGGCCCCGCACTTGGCCTTCAAAGAAGCTTTCATTTCAAGAAGCATTGTCTCCATTTAGCTGACGGAAGTATATGTGTTTATTTTCACGTCAGCTTGTCCAGCCTCCTTTCCTATAGGAGGTAGCAGTAAAGTTTCAGCTTCTCCAACAATGGCAGGAGCACATCAGTGTCGTGGTTTTATGACTTTTGGTTATCAGTATTTATTCCACATCATGGAGCGCAATGGGAGTTAGAGTCTTAATGCTCCAGTGCCGGGTACCTGTCCGGAATAGAAAAAGAACTACGTAGTCGAGGGGGCTATGCGGTCAGAGAGGAGATATAACCCTGGCAAGGTCACCTGATGCTT
>NW_011318605.1:0-538 GCF_000146605.3 Meleagris gallopavo | reverse complement strand
AACTTGACCGATCGGTTACAGGTCCCGGGTATCTCAGAAGAGATATCCGTAGGTATAACGGATCCACCAGTTATCCTTACAGAAGTCGGTTAGTACTCACAAGGTTGAGCTACAGACTGTCTCATTTGTGCTTATTAGATCTTTCTTCTCAGTTTGAATTTCAGTCCCCCAGGCTTTTCAGATACTTCCCACTGATCCTCTGAAATGGGTCCTTTTACACGACTTATATGCATCCATCCATCCCCGTTCGGCTGTCCGGACGGCAGCTTCTGTGGTAAACAGAACAACAAAAGGCCCTTCCCATCCAGGGGTGGGGGATACTTCCCTCCAACTCTTGATCAATGCTCGGTCTCCTGGTTTCAACTGATGGATTGCCATATTCAGGGGTGGCCTCTGTACAAGCAGGCCTCTCCTTCTGAGCTCGTTCCTCCTTTTCATTAACTCCACTCTATATTCCCGTAAGGAGTATTCCTCAATCTTTGGATGTTCTACTGCTAATTCTAAGTCCTATGGCATCCCATATAACATTTCAAAAGGA
>NW_011318604.1:0-512 GCF_000146605.3 Meleagris gallopavo | reverse complement strand
CTGAATGATGCCCAGTTCGGGGTTATCAGCCCAGTCACGTTCAATATATGAACTGCTGTGATAACGGATTCACAAGTAGTGCCCTGTATTCATCTAGTTGTGTTTGACCGAGCTTTCACAACTGCCCTTGAGGAATGTGGCTGCAGCCACTGAGAGCTCTCACAGCTCCTTAATCAATGGTTACAAGACTAAAGCAACAGGAATACAGAACATTTGGGATGGCTGGTAAAAAATGCACTGTCTGCAAAGCCCGCGAGGTTAACCAAGAACGTGAACAATAGGGCTGACCACAACTGCATCGAGTCGTGCAACAGCTCTACAGAGAGTTCTGAGTTTCCCAGGAAAGCCTCTGGGGGGGAAGGAGAGGGTCAGCCTGCTGACTGGTCCAGAAGTTAACAGCAACGTCCTCCCTGCCATTCCTCCTCCCTGAGGCCGTTTGTAACTATTTTCTTACTGCTAGGTAGAATCCCAGCACTCCAGTCAAACATACCTTGGCTTTGTCAAGTTAGTCA
>NW_011318603.1:0-495 GCF_000146605.3 Meleagris gallopavo | reverse complement strand
CACTTCTTCCCGTGCATCTAAATTCTATTTCTTTTCTTCCTCACAATGTGCCTGGAGCCGAGTCCTGATGGTGATGAAATGAAGAGGCTCCAAGCACTGTCTGAACAGGACGCAGTCGCAGCTGGGCACTGTGCGAGGCGTAACAGAGCACTCCCAGTTAGAGCAGTTAGCCACAAGATGTGTGCTAACACTGACAGCCAGCTGCCATCTTTCAGGCAGCCATAAACTGGGGAAACGAGGCAGAAATCCTTTCTATTGCCTGTGAGAAAAGCATGCATTACATTCCAATTTACGCCAGTGTCTTCTGGAAAATGGATGGCAGACGTCTTGCATGGTGTGTTGCTGTGTCATCCTTAACATCTACTTCTAATTTGGGTTTCCATTTTCCTTGTCAGAAAAACATTTTTGCTTGACTGAAAAATCCTGCTCAGAATTTTAGGTAATTTTATCAGTTCTTTTCAAAACGAATTCCTGCTTTATCACTTGCATTTTCCT
>NW_011318601.1:0-505 GCF_000146605.3 Meleagris gallopavo | reverse complement strand
GTGATGGTAGCTATTATACAAACTCTATGTATTTCTAATAAAAAAACACAAATTCCTCCTCCAGTGTGCAACCAAATTAAGTTCATTTATGAGTTTAGGTAGAAAAAAGACTTCTGCTGGTCTCGGTAACACAGCTACAAAAGCACTGTACAGGATATTCGCAGATATGGCGTAAGCCAAAGTTTGGAACAGAACACTTCCTTTGTTGATTCTGCTTTTGTTGATGTACATTACCATAGCTTTGATTATGGCAGTAAGGTTTCCTGGGCCATCGGTCAGAGTGCAGAGCGTCCAGCTCCTTCGAAGCGTCCGTCCGCTCACACGTACAACCAGCCTGGCTGAGTAAACTCGCTGAGCTGAAATGAACAGAAATCAGAAGAAAATAATTGCATCTTAGTAATTGCATCTGGGACTAAGAGTGGATCCAGCTGTGCTGAGGAACCTTACCTCTGTGGTTGGAAGAGTTCAGACAGCCATGGGGTTCGCTCTGATCCTCACGACACAG
>NW_011318600.1:0-558 GCF_000146605.3 Meleagris gallopavo | reverse complement strand
CAAACCTGGAATGACTGGAATGACCTGGTTCTCTTTTTGTTGCGCAGTGCCAAAGAAACGCGGCAAGCTCGTCACCTTCCTTCGTTCCTTGGTGAAGGCCGCCCAAGAACCAAAGGAGCGGGAGACGGAGAAGGAAAGGGTGTTTGGCTGTGACCTGGGAGAGCATCTTCTCCACTCTGGTCGTGATGGTAAGGGAGATCTTCCTCTGCTGGGAGTCTAAAGATGAAAGGGAGATCATACGTAGCAAGGGGCAGGTTGATACCAGTGGAGAAACGAGTAATGGGAGTTGATGGCTGAAGGATAAAGTGAGGCTAATGCTCCTAAGGGACAAGCACATTTGTATTTGCTTCAACCAAGGCTGGCTGGGCTTAGTGGATGGGACGTGACGGGAGCACAGCCTGAACCAGGACTTGACTCAGGAGCTCAACTAAGCGCTGGCACGTGTTCTTTAGTCCCCCAGGTCCTCCAGAGCTGCGCTGAGTTCGTTGAGCAGCACGGCGTGGTGCAGGGGATATACCGCCTGTCCGGTGTCGCGTCCAACGTCCAGAGACTCCGGTA
>NW_011318599.1:0-447 GCF_000146605.3 Meleagris gallopavo | reverse complement strand
GGGCAGCAGCAGGGCACGGGCAGAGTGGAGGGGAACTCGCCTGGCTCACTGCGGCCAGAAGAGACTCCAGCAGGGCAGTTCCCACGGAGGGGTGAAGCAGGGGCAGCAGGGCCTGCTGTGCAGGTGTGCAGATTGGCATAAAGATACCTCCCGTGCCAGGGCTCTTCTGCCCCCACATTGTTTGCAGCAGCATTTAGCAATCCCCCCCCAATAATATTTATAATAGTTAGCTCAAAACTTCCAGACTGTTTTTAAATACTGTTTTTAATTCAAACACAACCTTGCAGCCAGTGCTGAGAATTTTTATCACTGGACTGTGAGCTACTCCTGGCAGTGAATTCTCTCTCTGTACCATTGGTTTGTAGCAGTTACTGTTACGTTTGCCTCCGTATCCCTCTGGGCTCTCTGTCGGTGTCCTTTTCTGAAATCTTACTTCTCAGTGGGGAA
>NW_011318598.1:0-902 GCF_000146605.3 Meleagris gallopavo | reverse complement strand
CTCCTCTGGGTGTCTTTGTATGGTAGGAAAGTGATGGCAATGCAAACAAGGTTCTTCTCAGGCCCGGTCGTTAGAGGCCGAGGTGGTACACATCGTTGTAATGTCAGGTAGATTCTTAAAACAGAAAAGAACCCCTCCAGTAAGACCTTAAATTGGAAGGCACCATCGTGTATTGCAGAAGGGTAGGGCACGGTTGAAGAGCTAGTCCAAAACTTACCACCATCCCCTCTCTGGGGTGACGATTTTGAAGGAAGTCCCAAAAATTTGCCCCAAGTTTTGTTCAATTTTAAGTCCAAGGGAACTCAAGCCTCTTTCTTTCCCCTTTATGTCGGGGTAACCAGTGCACTTCCCCCCAGCTCCCTCCGCTATAAGAGGGAGAGTATCAGAGTACCATTTTCACCCGTGGATAATTAATAGAGACAGTATTTGGCCCTAAAAATCACCCTCATGGCCTTTGCTTCTCGCTTGATTTCTGTGTCGTTTTGGAAACAAACACTAGAAGGAGGCATCCATGTGGTTTGGTTCTCTGATGGGCGGCTGCCCTGAGCACTGCTCTGTTACTACACTGCTTCCTATCATGTGAAGATAGAGACACACCAGTGACGTGGTAATTGCTCAAGTAACGCTTGCTATTTGTGACAGGGCTGCTGCCTGCCGCCTGGCTCTTCTGGCAGTCAACTGTGCCGCCTGCCTCTGCCTGGCATCTACTGCACTGCCTGCCTCTTCTGGTCATCTACTACAGCGCCTGCCTCTTCTTGCAATCTTCTACACCGCCGGGCTTTTCTTGGAAACTACTACGCCGCCTGGCTCTTGGCATCTACTACAGTGCTTGCCTCTATTTTGGAATCCACTGCGCTGTCTGCCTCTGTTTTGGAATCTACTACGCTGCCTGCTTTGTTTTT
>NW_011318597.1:0-563 GCF_000146605.3 Meleagris gallopavo | reverse complement strand
GCTTCCTATCATGTGAAGATAGAGACACACCAGTGACGTGGTAATTGCTCAAGTAACGCTTGCTATTGTGCAAAGGGCTGCTGCCTGCCGCCTGGCTCTTCTGGCAGTCAACTGTGCCGCCTGCCTCTGCCTGGCATCTACTGCACTGCCTGCCTCTTCTGGTCATCTACTACAGCGCCTGCCTCTTCTTGCAATCTTCTACACCGCCGGGCTTTTCTTGGAAACTACTACGCTGCCTGGCTCTTGGCATCTACTACAGTGCTTGCCTCTATTTTGGAATCCACTGCGCTGTCTGCCTCTGTTTTGGAATCTACTACGCTGCCTGCTTTGTTTTTGGAATATTCTACGCTGCCTCCCTTGTTTTTGGAATATACTATTCTACCCGCCTCTGCTTGGAGTCCAGCGCATCTCCTGCCTCTGCCTGGAAACTCCTATGCTGCCTGCTGCTTCTTTGGAACGTAGCATGCTGCCTGCAGCTTCTGCGGAATGTACTATCCTGCCTGCAGCTTCTCTGGAATAAACTACACCACCTGCAGGTTCTTTGGAATATACTATGCCACCTC
>NW_011318596.1:0-550 GCF_000146605.3 Meleagris gallopavo | reverse complement strand
GCCAGAATGTGCAAGCCCGTCTCTTTCCCTTAGCTCCACGGTGGCCTTCTGCACGTCCCACTGGAAATGTCATTCACTGAGAGGCTTCCTAGTCCCATTTCCTTTGTCTTTTTTCTGCCATCTGCTTTTATGGTACCCACGTTTCTGCAGTTGTGCTGGTGACAAACAAATTCATCTTTTTCTTGCCTTACAGCAAGAAGACAGCAACCAAAAGAGAGGAGCGTGGAACTGAAGAAGGCTTCTCTGAGAGCTGCCGCTGCACGTGCAGAGGTGAGTCCTTGTGAGCACAGACACGGCTCTTGTTGTTCTCAGTGCCTCTGTCTGTCCGAGATGGAAGAGATTTCTCGAGGGAAGTGGTGTCCTGTTTCTACACGCGCCTTGTTTCTTTCCAGTGCTCCGCAATCAACAGCCTTGTGGAGATGATGCAGGAGCTGCAGCTGAGGGACTGAGAGGAGGAGCGTCAGAAGGCAGCGCTGCAGTGCGCGGCGTCGCAGGGCTGCGCTGCGAGTGCCGCCCAACTCGGTCAATAAAACCAGTCACAATTAGAGAT
>NW_011318595.1:0-426 GCF_000146605.3 Meleagris gallopavo | reverse complement strand
CACCACTAACCACGTCCCTCAGCACGACGTCTAAACTTTCTTGAACACTGTTGGAAATATCCAAATAATTTCCAGGACGGTTTCTCTCGTAAAGCAGATTTTATTTGCGATTGCAATGGCGGGCGTCCTGCAGGCAGGAGCGCCCGAGAAAACAGTGCTACGTCTTTTATGCCCTATTGCCCGACGCTGATCTCTTCCTGCCCTGGTTCCTCCCTCACTGAGTACTGCAGGTTCACACTCTTTCTTCACTAATCACACAGATACCAAGTAAGCACAAATCTTTGCCGCCCAGACACAAATATCTTCATTGGTTAATTGCCTTCTAACCGTTGCTTTCTTAACAAACATCTGGTCGTAACTTTCGGATGTCTTTTTTACAACATAAACACCAACACGGCCTCTTAATTGTTTAATTACCCCCCTAAC
>NW_011318594.1:0-459 GCF_000146605.3 Meleagris gallopavo | reverse complement strand
TGGAGGTCAGTGCATAATCATGTCCGTCAGGAGACACTTCCAGAGTATTTCAGAGTCCTTCTTTGCTGATGATAGGTTACAGAACACCAATAATGTTCTGTTTCTCAAGTCTGAAGAACAAAAGTGTGTTGCGGCTAACAAACGCAAACAGTGAATCGTATGATCAGAGGCATAGAAAGGCTGAGGTTAGCAGAGACCTCTAGATTCTGGGCTGGGAGGAGGTGCCCTGAGCTCCTCAGGCCTGGGCAGCACAGCCTTGACACGCGCCCCTGGGCGCCGAGCTCCTGTCTGGGCAGGGCAATTGGGACATGCTGGAGGAACGGGCAGACTGCAGGCCCGTGGAGGGGAAGGAGCCGGAGGTGCTCCCCAGCTTCTGCTCTGTTGGGTTTCCCACGTGGTGTGGAAGAGGTGCAATCCAGGGACTTCTGAAGGTCTTCTGGTCATGCCAGGAGCACCTCG